>NW_017683140.1:0-8862 GCF_001879085.1 Nicotiana attenuata
TGATATCTATGCGGCTCAATGGTATTCTTCTCCACGATGATTTTGCAGTGCCACATATGCTGAGCTTGGCACTTGTAAGGGACATCGTCGTCTTGAAAATCTTCCCTGAAGTGGCTCATCTTGACGACCCTTGGTACAACCTGTTTTCTGCCTGCTTGCCTCATAACTCGCATAGGGACATATGGATATATCACTCTCAACCCGATCAACTTTACGGAGTATCCCTGGACCTGATAATAAACTCGTCTGTTGGAAACCATTCAACCATCCACTGCACCTGTCCCTCGGTCAGGTTGTCGAAGAACTCTACCCATTCGCTGGCACTTTCCGATTGAGCAAATCTGTCTGGAATGTAGGTCATCTGCTTAGGGTGATGGAAGGCAATGTGGTCGTTCCAAGCCCTTCGCGGAAATTCTTGACGATAGCGGCCCTTTTGGAGATGCTCCAACAACCACAACTGCAGCAATAAATTACAACCCTCGAACTGCTTGACCCCTCTTTGACAGCGCTCCAGGGCCCTGTAGATGTCGGCTATGATCATAGGGACTGGTATATGTCTGTCCATTGATCCCTTCTATCAGAGTTTTGGCGACCATGGCCAACCTAGTGTGGATTCTTCCCTTCTTCATTGGGAACACTATCAGCCCTATAAAGCACATAATGAACACGAACACTCTGTGGTGGATGTGACCCAGTGAAGTGAGGGCGATCTCATCATGGTAAGTATGGAAAGACTTGCGATGGCCATACCTCTCGTACAGATATTCGAAAGGTATGTAGGAGTCCTTCAAGCACACTAGGTCGACATTCTTTTTCAGCCCCATCATCTTCAAAAATCCCCTGCGCGTACGGTTTTCTGGCACCAGAAGCCCAGGACTGTCCCAAGTCAACCCTGCGAGTCCTCTTATTTCCTCTAGAAGCAGTGTCATTTCTATGTCACCGAAATGGAACACTGTTCTTTCGCTATCCCAGAATAAGGTGGCAGCCTCGATCAATTTGTTGTTTGGTTCAATATCTAGCAAGGAAGGCAAGTTACCCAGATACTTTTTCACATGCTTCTTGTCGCTTGAGGAAAGGTCCTCCCACCAATCTAGTAGCAATGGAGGGTTGTTGCTAACCATACCGAATCTAGGGACCTCGTGCCTCATTCTCTGCAAAATAAAAGGGTTAGCCCTTAACC
The DNA here is from genome assembly GCF_001879085.1 of Nicotiana attenuata. Taxonomy (NCBI): domain Eukaryota; kingdom Viridiplantae; phylum Streptophyta; class Magnoliopsida; order Solanales; family Solanaceae; genus Nicotiana; species Nicotiana attenuata. Next base: position 1,181 of record NW_017683140.1, read on the forward strand.
CCACCGGACTCGACCTTTTATACATTTATGATTAGCATATCGGCATTTAGTTCTCCAAATTAATGCACAAAATGTGGCTGCGTCCATTGGGATTATGGAAAACCCGATGGACTTAGGATAAGGCTTATCTTAAAGGATCATTATGTGGACAACATAACTGATCCGACTAGGTTTGACCGTGATGCATGCACAATTTAAACAGAGTAAGGTTTCTATGGGGTTTTAGACTGATACCCTCAAGCAGACAACTTGAGGGGGAAGGCACGGAACCGTCGACTGCACCGCTGATCGACTAGATTTACCACAAATAAGCCTTTCCGAATTTAAGGGTAGTAAATAGGAAGAGCGCAACCACTCATTAAAGCGTTGCTATAGGATTTGAGACGCACGAGTGGAATATGATGCGGAGCATCATTTATGCAGCAATTAATAACATGTAGTCAAGTATTTTCACGTAAAGAAAAATAAATACAGTATTTAAAAAATTAAAAGACAGTTATAAAAATAAAATAAAACGACTAGTCAATATCAAGAATAAAGAACAATAAATGCTTAAAAGAAAACAGACAATAAAAAATTAAAATAAGGGAAGACGGTACGCGATAAGCATGCTTGGACTAATTTATAATAGCAGGTTCATTGTCGTAAGAGACTAAAAATATCCCCAGCAGAGTCGCCATGCTGTCGCGCCCCCTTTTTTCCCTCCCTTTTGACGGGGAGAGAGGTCCGGGTTTTGACATTCACGGGGTGTAATGACTCATTTCCTTTTTGGGAATTGGGTATTTGAAGAGTCGCCACCTAACGGATTATGGTGCGTTAGGGCACCTAGAGCGATTAACTCTTAGGTTGGTCTGCATTTCCAGAGATTAGGGTAAGGGCTCGAAGTAACCTCGAGGGGAAGGTGTTAGGTACCCCTCTTGGTCCACAACTGTGGGTCCCGGCCGAACTTGTACTTACGAATTAGTCCAAAAATAAAATAAACAGTTGAAGCAGATAATTACAAGCAGAGCATGTTGGGCATTGTTAACTGAAATAAGAATTTAAACAGTTTGTATGTATAAAAGGAAAATAAAGCTTCAAGTAAAGAGGATTTGGGAGAGAGGGGTCCTAGGTTGGTTAGCCTATAGGATCACATCAGTACAATGCCCGGTAATCACTCCTTGGAAAGGGGCTACGCGTGGCACTAACGCACCGGTCATAATATCCATGTCTACCCTTCCCTTCCCCTTATTGTTCATGCAAAGCGAGTGTTTGGTCAACGATTCTTATTGCGTGCTGCTACCCGTTCTTTCTTAATGGTCCTGGAGGGAGTTAGGACCCCTACCTATAGGTGGTTCTAGACGTACCCCTAAGGTTTTTAAAAGGCGAGAATTCTAAGGCAACAGTCAAAAAGCATTTAGGACTTTCACACATAATGGGAGCAGTTTAAGAGGCTCAGAGTTTCCTCCTCAATCAATCACATCAGCAGCACGACTCAAGCACAGTTAAGGTCTTTGATTAGACAATGTCCTAAAGCAGGATATCTAAGTGAATATGCAGAAATAAACAAAACCCTTTTTTTAGACTCAGAAATTAGACCCTAGCAGTTGCCTAAGTACTCCTTTTAAAGTCTGTTAGGATCAGAAAACATGATAGAGACAATTTCAAAGAATGCAATTTTGAAAGCGCCCTAGAGGCTTGCCTATACGCAGGATACTGATATCTATTAATGCAGAAATGAACAGATTTTGAAATAGGCTCCGTTAATACTTATAGGCATGATATCTAATGAGATTGAGGCAGTTTGAAAGAACTTGTTTCAGAACTTGCTTAACACTTAATAAGACCAATTCAGGAATGAACTAGGCGTGATTAAATGAGCTCATTAGACTAAATTAGATTAACAGACAGAATTGCGAGTAGGACTCCCTATAGGCATAATATCTAGGCGTATTACTGCTTTTAGTCGAATTGAAAATGTGGCAACATACAGAAGTACTCATTATAACTATATCTGAATTAAGTCCTATAGGCATGGATCTATTATTAAACTGATTTTAAGACATGATTTTTTGGAACCTATATGCATGGTTTCTAAAACATGACAGAATGTAAAACCTTATAGACATGGTTTCTACTTGACGAGTAAACAAACTTAAAGGTGAAGTCCTATGGACATGATTTCTATTTGGCAAGGCAATCCGATACAAAGAGTAATGTCCTAAGAGCATGCTTTCTATTTAGAACAAACAGACTTGAAAAAGTAAAGTCCTAAGAGCATGTTTTCTATTTAGAACAAACAGACTTGAAAAAGTAAAGTCCTAAGAGCAGGATTTCTACCCGTACTACCCCAGAAAATATGTATCTCGCCACCCCATTTTACTAAATACCCCGATATCTGTTTACAAATCATTACAAGCCAATGAATTACATAAATAAAATAGAAAGTCAAGAAGCTATTCTATAGGGAGCCTTCAATTAGGCCCAGGTTTCCCAAAGCCTCCAATGGTCTAATATGCCTCACTTTCATAGACAAATCAAAGTCTAGGTGCATCAAAGTTTCCTAAGGATCTCATGGATCTCGGCCAGTGCTTACACCTAGACTTAGCAACCCAGAATTGAAAGAGTGCAGTGTGGAAAGGCCAGCCTCAATATGCCAGCGTTCAGAGGGTTCTCAAAGGATCACAAGGCAGTACACATACTAGAGGGGGCAGAACTTATTGACTAAGAGTAGAGTGAGAAGTGGTGGACACAAGTTAAAAAGGTCTTGGTAAGAAACTGTATTTAACAAAAGCCTTTTCTGAAAGTAATTCAGTAAAGCAACAGAGATGGTTTGAGAAAAAGAGACTGGAGTAGTGAACACAGTCCAAACACGGCTAGTTCACAGAACCAAGTGAATTCAGTAATCACACACAGGGGCAAGGGGGTTTGGGACACATAGAACATTTGACTGCAAACACAGAACCCAGCCAGGGTCTAGGACTGGTTTAGACATGCTCAGAAACAGCTGACACTGGCATAGTCACAAAACCAGACATGAAGAACACAACCACATAGAGGGGTGATAGGGATTTCGGATTCATGGGATGTAGTATGGTAAGCATACAACAAGTGAGAGACAATTAGGTAAGACATGCTCAGAAACACACATAAAGGGAATATACTAATCTAAAGGAAGGGGAAGACATAATAACATGCTAGTAATGTGTTCTTAACTACAAGTTTCACAATAGAACCACAAACAGAAGCAAACCAGAATCAAGAAGAACTGAACCAAAAAGAGAATCATGTTGTTGTTGGAACTTTGAATTGAACTAGGACACACCAGTGAAGAAGAGAGTAAGCAGAATGAAAGAACAAGAGAGCACAAATTGTTAGCCTTGGCTTGCAGCCGGCTAACAATAGCAGATAGCACAAGAGAGAGAGCAGAGATTTTTAAAGTCTAAGAGATAGTCTTGAAACCCAAGTGTTCGTGTCTGTGCTAATGAAAGACTAGAGTATTTATAGTTTGAAAATAGGTAGTAAATAAGGTAAAAATCATAGTAGCATAATGATTGAGGAATTCAGAATCAATCAATCAGAAAATCAAGGCAAGTACTCCCTTAATTAAGGGAACTAATTCAAATGGTAAGAACCAGTAGCATATAAGGCAAGAAAAATCAGTACATGACTAATAATGAAATAATAAAAGTTCAGTAAGCATAGGGTAGTCAATTAGGACTAAATTCAGAAAACTTCAATTAAGGGAAGGTTTAGTTAGAATAAAGCACCACAGCAAATAAGGTAATGAAATCAGTCAATTTAAACAGACGAGGTAGAACTTTAGGGTTTTAAAAGAAAAATCTTTCAATCAAACCATCAATTAAGGAAATCCGAATCAATCAATAAGGAGTCATGATTCTATACTTCAACATATAAATAAAGAAGATCAAACGGACGTAGCAAACAGGCAAGGTCAACAATATCGACAGAAAGGGGAAAGAGATGAACAAACAAGATGAACACAATCACACAGAAGTGATATAAGAAGGCTAAGGACTCAGTAAAACACATTCGAAGCATGGTAACCACAGAAGCTTAACAAGAATCAAGTAGTTAGGCTAACACAGAACCAAGACAAAAAAGATCTTAAAAATTAGGGCTTTTTAACATAGGCGAGTTAAAGAGCAGTAAGAACATAGAATCAATCGAGATAAGCAAGGAAAGAGGTTTAAACATAAAGAAAAATAAGTTTAAACAAGTGTAGAAGAAACTCCGAGAAACCCTAACTTTAAAGAAGGTCAAAACGGCTTAAAGTTGAAGATTTTTAAAGAGAGGTATGAGAACAGTGTAGAACATAGAAAGAAACAGGCTTGAATCGTTAAAAATAGCACAGATCTAAGAGATTCAAACAGTTAGGGTTTCAAAGGAAACCCAGATAGAAATGGAAGAACCTGCTATAAACTTCAAAGATCGCAACAAATATGGTGTGATTTTGCCCAAAATCACACCGGAGAAGCCATGAACAACCAAAACAGCAACCCAAGACATAAGTCGGCATGGCCTAGGGCCCTTGAAGGCCTCAGAGATGATGAGGAAGGCGAGGGGGAAACCATTGGAGGCTTTGGGTAGAAAGGTGGTCGCCGGAGATGACCGGAGAGGGAGGCGGCGTTTGAAGAGAGATTAGGGTTAGGTTGAGAGAAGAGGAGAGACGAGAGCATCTAAAGGTGGCAAGGGTTTGGAAATAAGTAGGGTTAGGGTGGTCGCTTAGAATTAAAAAGGAAAGAATGAACGAGGGTCGTTGATCTTTTAGATCAACGGCCAAGATCTGATGGGTTTTCGATCGGGTAGGAAGTGTTTGGGGCCTGGGTCGGGTTATTTAATAGGAGATTGGGCTGGGATTAGATTCAGTTAGGCTAAAATTGAAAGCCAAATCTGGCTATGATTTAAATAGCCAATTTTCCCTATTTTAATTTTAATAAATAATAAAATGGTTTCTGAAAATAATTTTTCTATACCAGAATGATTTAAAATATATAATTATCATTTTAAAAATATAGGGGCCAATTTCACACGCATGAAATATAATTATACATTAAAATGGGTTAACATTGCAATTATATGCAATTTAGCTTGAAAAATACCAAATGTAATTACCAAAATGCATAAAAATTATATTAATTACATTTTGGTATAAGTATAGAAATTAAATGAATAAATCATCATAACAATAATTTGGGAAATAATTATTGGGATTTTATGAATAAAGGGGGAGAAAATAAATCAATTTAAATCCTAATAAAACCTTGGGCATGCTTATATATGCATATATATGCTATTTTGAAGGTCTTCATGCATACTTAAAATATATAGGGAAAAATTGGGTATCAACAGTCACGACCCTAGATTCCTTTATCAATTAAAAAACAACTCAAAACCAAAAATATTGTCCTTTAGTTCTATCTTTGCATGCAATAGAGTAAAATAGAAGTAATACACCACTCAATATTGTGGAAGTACAATTTAAGCCAAAACTTGCAATTAACTTAGATATACACCTAATCCCATATTCTAACTCCATGTGGATTCGATCTTGGCCTTTGTTGGGTAATTATTGCATCGACCGCCTTGCTACTTAATTATGGTGTGGATTTGGCCGAGATCAGTACCGTAAAGAATAATTAACACACGAAGCATAGCGCGGTTACATACCACGTTATGTGTATTGTCTTGTCAACCTGTAAAAGCTGCCGTTCTAGAAAAGCTGTCTTCTGGAAAAGTTGTATTGTACCGTAAAGAATCATTAGCACGTGAAGCATAGCGCGGTAAAATACCACGTTATGTGTTTTTTTCTTGCCTATAAAAGCCTAGAGCATTTAGTTATTATTTGCATCAAGTAGAAAAAACTTTCCATTAACTTCTAGAAAATATAACTTCTGGAAAAGCTGTATTGTACCCGAAAGAATCTTTAACACGCGAAGCATAGCGCGGTGAAATACTACGTTATGTGTGTTGCCTTGTCGACCTGAAAAGCTGCTCGCCTGCAAAAGCTATCTTCTGGAAAAGCTGTTTTGTACCCGAAAGAATCTTTAACACGCGAAGCATAGCACGGTGAAATACTATGTTATGTAGGTTGTCTTGCCTATAAATAACTAGCGTTTTAGTTATTATCTGCGCTTAACCAAAACAAATAGCAAAAGTTCCCATAAATTTTTCATTTTTCTTGCATTAACAAATGTCTGGACGTAATGACCAACCAAGGTGCTATTGTGGCAAACATGCGATTTTGAAGGCATGTTGGTCCGATGGTAATGTTGGGCGCAGATACTGAATGTGTCAACAAGTGTTTGGACGCAATGACGGAAATCATTGTATGTTTGAGAAATGGTATGATGAACCCATTAACCAGGAATACTACAAATCATGTTTGCAGTATGTTTGGAATATGAACGGTGAATACCAACACTAAATCTGAAATGCAACGAGAAATTGCGCCAGTGCAGGAGAAACTAAAAGAGGCGGAAGAAGGAAAAAATAAAATGGAAGAGAAAGTTAAGTGGTTGGAGCAGAGAATAATAGGCGGTAGTGACTAAACAAATACATGTATGTGTCGAGTGTAGTATTTTATCTTTATGTTTTCTGTGTCATGTATTTTCATTAGTTGTACCGAATTTAAATTATGTTAAGTTGCTATCTTTGTTTTTCCCAGTTGTAGTATTAAAATAACAAAGAAACCGAGAAATAAAAACATAATGCGCATATAATGTAAATCATAAATAAAGTTGCTATTATTTACTGACTGTCATATGTACATAAAATAAAATAAAAATCAGTGTGTCCCAAGGCCTTTATGCTTTAAAGTAGCTGCTGGCCTCAGGCGCATCCCATCCCGCTCGCTACACCATCAGGATCATCCTCATTACGTCGCCTCTTTATCGGAGGATGCGCTACAGCATGATCGTTAGTAAGGCTGGCAGGCTCGGTAGAAGGGGCCGTTTGGCCAGCAATAACTTACAGAATAATAAGATATTTTAGTATATGAAATATATATTACTAATGTACGTGGTAGCTAAAAAAATTTAAAATTTCTTACCATGGTCTCAGCGGCTCTTGAATATAATCATCCGTCGTAGGCATGTCAGTGTCGCACAAAGTGACCGCCGTGACGGACGAGGATGATGGCTTCAAAAAAAATTAAGCTTTAGATATTTTATGACTAATCAATGAGATAAATACAAATATAAATAATAGTAATACAAACTAACCAAATCCTGTGAAAGATCCTCAGCATCCCTCGGTGATGATCGATAACTCAGTCGGCGCCCAATATCCACATCTCGTACCGGACGATCATCAGCAACCATTGATGCCTCTGGAGGGTTAGGAAAATACGCATCCCAGTCATGTAAGGTAATGGTCGTGCCCGCCATCAACAATGGAGCTGACGGGGTCACCTGCAAAGTCCCTAGAGTAAGCCTCAGGCTAAATGACGGCATATCACTAGGAGCATGGTGTGGCTCAGGGTGGTCACCCGGCTGATCAACTCCAACATCCTCAACAGGTGCCTCAACGCCCCCTTGTTGGGGACCACCTCCTCGCCGACCCCCACGACCTCGTGGGACACCCCTACCTCTCTGGGAATGCCTACCACGCCGACCACGTTCAGGCTGCACTGCTGGCCCACAGTGGTACTACTCTGGCACCATATAAACAGTCTCGTGTCC
>NW_017683141.1:0-8862 GCF_001879085.1 Nicotiana attenuata
GTCCGGTATCCAATTGGCGACCTACCTCGGCCGATCTCCTAATATTGTCCCTTCTCGGCATGACATCACAAAAGACCTAGATATATTCCATTGCACTGCGCCACCAGTACGTCTTTTATGACGGAGATCTTCTATCAATTTTTTAAAGCAAAAATTGCTTATCGAAACAATAAAAACTTGGAAATTCCACTAATCCTGTCAAGTGAAAGTAAATCGCGAACGTCCCAAATTTCGTGTCGAAATAGGCTACACCGTCCCTCTAGCCGTGCTATCCGTAACACACCCGTTTCTTACGACGCACCCAAGATTTGTCGATATATTATAAGAATTAGAGACATTTCACTCCCCATGACCAATTATATTTTTGGATTTGACGCCATATCTAAAACTGGAATAATTCGTCCCGTAATAATCCCAAATTTCGTGTCTACAGGCCCTTCCTTTCCGCCGTGGGCCCCGGACAACCGTACCCGGAATTCCGACCTGAATATTTTTCCGACTTCATAAACACTAAGAACCCATTTCATTGGCCCGCCATGAACGCATTTATATTTTATTAGATTTCGGCCAGTTTATAAAACTGATAATCGCCACGAGGTCCCAAATTTTCGTGTGCTATACCCTTCCCTATCCGCCGTGGGAGTACATATCCAAATTAATGAATAGGTCGCCGGAACTAATTTAGAGGGGCCCCGAATACCCGGTTACGATCTTCACCTGGTCCACCGGAGCTTCAGCACTCCGAATTTGGGGGGAACGTCGTGGGGTAATTTTCATGCCTTTGTATCCTCTACAACATCTCGTGACCCACATCGACACTCTACCATTAATAATATAAGTCCTATATACTATCATGAGATCAATACTAAGGGAACAGCCAAGTTATTATAATTACTGGCCCCGGCCTCATGACCAATTTATATTTTTGGCATTTTACGGCCATAAAAAACCTATATATCGGCCCGATGTCCTCCCAAATTTTCGTGTGCTATAACCCTCCCTTCCGCGTTGGCCCGGACAATCCTATTATTACCACGCCTAAAATTTGTCCGGACACTTTCATATAGAAGCATCTACTAACTATTATGCACTGTCCCGCCATGACCAATTATATTTTTTTAGCATTTTACGGCCTTGAAACTGGAAACCGCACCGAGTCCAAAATTTTCCGTGCTATAGCCCTTCCCTTCCGCCGTGGCCCGGACAATCCTACCCGATAGCCTAATATTTGTCCGGATATCATATAAGATCTAAAGGAACCAGTTTACGCCCCCCGTTGACCAGAAAATATCTTGCATTTTAGGCCATAAAACTGGAAATCCAGCCCGATGTCTCAAATTGTTGCAATAGCCCTTCCCTTTCCGCTGTGGCCCGGACAGATCCTACTCGGACGTAATATTTGTCCTGGGACATCATAAAATCTAAAGTGGAACCATTGTCAATGCCCCCCCATCACCGATTATCATTTTTATTAGATTTACGGCCATAAAACTGAAATCCGGCCCGAAGTCCCAAATTTTCGTGCTATAGCCCTTCCTCCGCCGTGAGGCTCCGGACAAATCTCTACCCGAAATCGCCTAATATTTGTCCGACACAATAAACCTAAATGACACTATTGGTGACTGCATTGGTTTCCACTTTCCTGCCATGACCAGATTATATTTTGGCATTTTACGCCATAAAACTCGAATCCGCCCGAAGTCCCAAATTTATCGTGTGCTATAAAACCTTCTCCGCGTTTGGCCCGGACAGTATCTCTTTACCCGGTATCCTAATTATTTGTCCGGACTACATATAAGATCTATGAACCATATCAGGTAACCTGCCATGACCAGATTATATATTTTACACTTTACGGCCTTAAACTACACGGAAATCTCCTCTGCCGAGTCCTAAAATTTAGTTGTCGCTTATAGCCCTTCCCTTCCCCGTTGGCCCGGACAGATCCGTACGCGGTATCGCCTAATAGTTGCCGGAGATCAATATAAGATCAAGGAATAACCAAGTGTTAACTGCCCGCCGAATGACCAGATATATATTTGCATATATAGGGCCATAAAAAACTGGAAATCCGGCCCGAGCCCAAATTTTCGTGCTAAATTTAGACCATCCCCTTGGCCCGGACAAGATCTTCGTACCGGATGCCTCAATCATTTGTCCTGACATCCATTATAAGATCTAACAGAGACCATGTCAATGCCCCGCCTTGAAGCCAATTATATTTTTAGCATTTTACGGCCATAAAAATCATGAAATAACCGCCCAGAGTCCCAAATTTTCTCGTGTCTATGCCCTCTCCCTCCGCCGTAGGCGCTCAGACCAGATCCGTACCCGGATTCCTCCTAATATGTCGGGATATCATATACAGACCTAATAACTTGTGAGTGCCCTTGCCAATGACCAATTATATTATTGTTGCATTTTACGGACCATAAAAATCTGATATACCGTCCGAGTCCAAATTTCGTGGCTATACCCTCCCTTCCGCCTGCCCGGATCAGATCCGTACCATTCGTCGCTAAATATTTGTCCGACATCATATAAGGATCTATGAACCGATATCACGATCTCGTATTACCAGGTTCATATTTTTTATCATTTTACGGCCTTATTAAAACTGGGAATCTCGCCCATCCAAAATTTCGGAGCTAATCCCTTCCCTTCCGCCGTGGTCCCGGACAATTCCGTACCCGGATCTCCTATTATTATGCCGATACATATAAAGATCTAAGCGAACCAGTGTACTCCCCCATGACCAGATTATTATCATTTTCATTTTTTAGGGCATAGAAACTGAAATCCGCTCGAGTCCCAAATTCTTCAGTGCAATAGCCCTCCCTTCCGTCGTGTGCCCGGACAGATCCTACTCGGATCACTAATATTTTCCGGTACATCACTATAAATTAGAACCAGTGTACTTCGCCCGCCATTGACTCAGATTATTATATTTTAGCATTTTATGCCCATAAACTGGAGAAATCCCCGGTCCCCAAATTTTCGTGTGCATATAGCTCCCTTCCGCGTTGCCCGGACGAAATCCGTACATCGATCTGGCCTAATATTTGTCGCGGACATTCATAATAAGATCCGCAGTATATCATTCTCATACCTTGATGTCAGTAGACTGCCTATGTCACCCTGATGACTATATTTTTTGGCATTTTACGGCATAAAACTCGATTATCCCCGATGTCCCCAAATCTTCGTGCTATAACCCTCCCTCCGCTGGTGCCGCGATGATCCGTTACCCGATCGTCCTTAATATTGTCCGGATCATATAAGATTCTATGGAACTGATATCACTTCCTGCTCATACCAGATATATTTATTTTAGCATTTTACGCCTTAAAAACTGGAAATGCCCTATCCTAAAATTTTTCGTTGTGTTATAGCCTTCCCTTTCCGCCGTGGGCCGCGACAATCCGTTACCCGGATCGTCCTAATATTTGTCCGCCAGGATATCATGATAAAATTAATAACCAGTGTTTACTGCCCCCCATTACCAGATTAATATATTTTGGCTTATATAGCCAAAAACTGGAAATCCGCCCGAGTCTCCAGAATTTTCTGTTGCTAATAGCCCTTCCCTTTCGCGCTGTGGGCCCGTATCAGATCGTACGACTCCTAGGTATATATCGCCTAATTATTTGTCGCGGGACATCATATTAGATCTAAGGCACACCATTTCAATGCCCGCCTTGACCAGATATATATTCTCCTATCTCTCAGTAGTTTTACGCCATAAAACTGAATCCGCCCGATGTCCCAACTAACTTTTCTTGTTGCATACCCTTCCCATCTCCGCCGTTCCGGCCCAGCCACACATCCGTACGAATATAACTACTAAATCCAGACGGCACGGCCAAATTTTGTCGGGATCATCATAATTAAGACCTAATGAACTATGTGAGTGCCACTGCCATACCAGATTATATTTTTTGTCATTTTACGCCTAACAAAACTGAAAGTCCGCCCGATCCCAAATTTCCGTGTCTTATAACCCCCTTCCCTTCCGCCGTCCCTCGACAATCCTGATACCCGGATCGCTAAATATTTGTCCGGGCACAATCATCATAAGATATCTATGTAACCATTATTCACTGTATCCGCATACAGATAATATTTTGCATTTATACCCGCCTTAAAAACTGGAGAATCCGCCCGTATGTCCAACAATTTTCTTGCTATAGCCTTCCCTTCCGCCGGGCCCGACAGAATCCGTACCCGTAATCTGCCTAACTATTGTCGGATATCATATCAACACTCTAAGAAACCAGTGTACTTCCCGCCAATGACCAGATTGATATATTTTGCTTTTAGGCCATAAAACTGAAATCCCCCGAGTCCCAACTTTTCGTTGCAATAGCCTTCTTCCCTTCGCGTGTGGGCCCGATAACAATCCGTACTTCGGATTCGCCATAATATTTGTCCGGACATCATATAAATTAAGAACCATATGTCAAGCCCCGCCAATGGACCAGATTATATCTTATGCAGTTTACTGCCATTAAACTGGAGAATCGCCCGAGTCCCAAATTTCGTTGCTATACCCTTCTCTGTTCGCCGTGCGCCCAGACAGATCCGTACCCGATCGCCTAATAATTGACATCTACGACATCATATAAACCTAATGAACTTTGGTGAGTTTGCCCTGCCTAATACAGATTATATATTTCTTTGCATTATTACGAGGCCATAAACACAGATATCGCCCGAGTCCTCAAATTTTCGTGTGCTACTAACCCTTCCTTCCGCCGTGGGCCCGAACAGACACCCGAGATCGCTCACATCTATCAACTTCGCTCTGTTCCGTGTGACATTCTATACACATGCGTATGAAACCATCTATCATTTCTTACATGCCTATCGATCCAGATTAATTCTTTCATTTTTACGGTGCCTTAAAGGAAATCCGCCCAGTCCAAATTTTCGTGTGCTATAGCCCTTCCCTCCGCCGTTGCCCGGACAAATTCCGTCCGGATCGCCTAATATTTGTCCGGGATAATATAAGATCTTAATGGAACCAGTGTACTGCCCCGCCGATTGCCTAACTTATATCTAGTTTTAGATATTTCTTCAGGCCATAAAACTGGAAAGCCCGGAGTCTCAAAGTCGGGTCAAGTAGCCCGTTTTCCCTTCCCGTGGGCCCGGAAGTATACTTACTCGAGCGCCTAAATGTCCATGGACATTTTACACAAATGATTACGAAGAAACCATTGTTCAAGCCCCGCCCTAAAGTACACAGATTTATGATCTTTGTAGTACATTAACCGGCCAAAAATTGGAAGGCATGCACCTATCTCTGCTCATGTCCGAGCCCAAATTTCCGTATTCACTATTCCTACTTCAGTCCTCAACAGATCTTCCGTACTCACTGGAATCGTTCCTTTAAATAAGTTTTCTACCTTTATTAAATCTCGACTTTTGTTCTTCATCTCTTCTTTAGCTCATAATTCATCCTGAAGACATCATAAAGACCTAATGAACTATTGTGAGTCCGCCTGCCAGACCATATATATTTTGCATTTTTACGCCATACAAACCTACCTGTCTGATATCGTCTACCTTCCGAACTCTATCAATCTTTCCCAATTTCTCAGTATAACCCTTCCTTCCGCCGTCGCGCCGGTACAATCCGTAACCGTCCCACTTCACTATCTTGTCCGGGACACCCTATTAATCTAAGAACCATTGTCACTGCCCCACCATGACCAGATTATATTTTTTGGCATTTTACGGCCATAAAACTGGATATCCGCCCGAGTCCCAAATTTTCGTGTGCTATAACCCTTCCCTTCCGCCGTAGGCCCGGACAGATCCGTACCCGGATCGCCTAATATTTGTCCGGGACATCATATAAGATCTAAGGAACCATTGTCACTGCGCCGCCATGAGCAGATTATATTTTTTAGCATTTTACGGCCTTACAACTGGAAATCCCCCGAGTCCCAAATTTTCGTGTGCTATAGCCCTTCCCTTCCGCCGTGGGCCCGGACAGATCCGTACCCGGATCGCCTAATATTTGTCCGGGACATCATATAAGATCTAAGGAACCATTGTCACTGCCCCGCCATGACCAGATTATATTTTTTAGCATTTTACGGCCATAAAACTGGAAATCCGCCCGAGTCCCAAATTTTCGTGTGCTATAGCCCTTCCCTTCCGCCGTGGGCCCGGACAGATCCGTACCCGGATCGCCTAATATTTGTCCGGGACATCATATAAGATCTAAGGAACCAGTGTCACTGCCCCGCCATGACCAGATTATATTTTTTAGCATTTTACGGCCATAAAACTGGAAATCCGCCCGAGTCCCAAATTTTCGTGTGCTATAGCCCTTCCCTTCCGCCGTGGGCCCGGACAGATCCGTACCCGGATCGCCTAATATTTGTCCGGGACATCATATAAGATCTAAGGAACCAGTGTTACTGCCCCGCCATGACCAGATTATATATTTTGGCATTTTACGGCCATAAAACTGGAAATCCGCCCGAGTCCCAAATTTTCGTGTGCTATAGCCCTTCCCTTCCGCCGTGGGCCCGGACAGATCCGTACCCGGATCGCCTAATATTTGTCCGGGACATCATATAAGATCTAAGGAACCATTGTCACTGCCCCGCCATGACCAGATTATATTTTTTAGCATTTTACGGCCATAAAACTGGAAATCCGCCCGAGTCCCAAATTTTCGTGTGCTATAGCCCTTCCCTTCCGCCGTGGGCCCGGACAGATCCGTACCCGGATCGCCTAATATTTGTCCGGGACATCATATAAGATCTAAGGAACCAGTGTTACTGCCCCGCCATGACCAGATTATATATTTTGGCATTTTACGGCCATAAAACTGGAAATCCGCCCGAGTCCCAAATTTTCGTGTGCTATAGCCCTTCCCTTCCGCCGTGGGCCCGGACAGATCCGTACCCGGATCGCCTAATATTTGTCCGGGACATCATATAAGATCTAAGGAACCAGTGTTACTGCCCCGCCATGACCAGATTATATATTTTGGCATTTTACGGCCATAAAACTGGAAATCCGCCCGAGTCCCAAATTTTCGTGAGCAATAGCCCTTCCCTTCCGCTGTGGGCCCGGACAGATCCGTACTCGGATCGCCTAATATTTGTCCGGGACATCATATAAGATCTAAGGAACCATTGTCACTGCCCCGCCATGACCAGATTATATTTTTTAGCATTTTACGGCCATAAAACTGGAAATCCGCCCGAGTCCCAAATTTTCGTGTGCTATAGCCCTTCCCTTCCGCCGTGGGCCCGGACAGATCCGTACCCGGATCGCCTAATATTTGTCCGGGACATCATATAAGACCTAATGAACTATTGTGACTGCCCTGCCATGACCAGATTATATTTTTTGGCATTTTACGGCCATAAAACTGGAAATCCGCCCGAGTCCCAAATTTTCGTGTGCTATAGCCCTTCCCTTCCGCCGTGGGCCCGGACAGATCCGTACCCGGATCGCCTAATATTTGTCCGGGACATCATATAAGACCTAATGAACTATTGTGACTGCCCTGCCATGACCAGATTATATTTTTTGGCATTTTACGGCCATAAAACTGGAAATCCGCCCGAGTCCCAAATTTTCGTGTGCTATAGCCCTTCCCTTCCGCCGTGGGCCCGGACAGATCCGTACCCGGATCGCCTAATATTTGTCCGGGACATCATATAAGACCTAATGAACTATTGTGACTGCCCTGCCATGACCAGATTATATTTTTTGGCATTTTACGGCCATAAAACTGGAAATCCGCCCGAGTCCCAAATTTTCGTGTGCTATAGCCCTTCCCTTCCGCCGTGGGCCCGGACAGATCCGTACCCGGATCGCCTAATATTTGTCCGGGACATCATATAAGACCTAATGAACTATTGTGACTGCCCTGCCATGACCAGATTATATTTTTTGGCATTTTACGGCCATAAAACTGGAAATCCGCCCGAGTCCCAAATTTTCGTGTGCTATAGCCCTTCCCTTCCGCCGTGGGCCCGGACAGATCCGTACCCGGATCGCCTAATATTTGTCCGGGACATCATATAAGACCTAATGAACTATTGTGACTGCCCTGCCATGACCAGATTATATTTTTTGGCATTTTACGGCCATAAAACTGGAAATCCGCCCGAGTCCCAAATTTTCGTGTGCTATAGCCCTTCCCTTCCGCCGTGGGCCCGGACAGATCCGTACCCGGATCGCCTAATATTTGTCCGGGACATCATATAAGACCTAATGAACTATTGTGACTGCCCTGCCATGACCAGATTATATTTTTTGGCATTTTACGGCCATAAAACTGGAAATCCGCCCGAGTCCCAAATTTTCGTGTGCTATAGCCCTTCCCTTCCGCCGTGGGCCCGGACAGATCCGTACCCGGATCGCCTAATATTTGTCCGGGACATCATATAAGACCTAATGAACTATTGTGACTGCCCTGCCATGACCAGATTATATTTTTTGGCATTTTACGGCCATAAAACTGGAAATCCGCCCGAGTCCCAAATTTTCGTGTGCTATAGCCCTTCCCTTCCGCCGTGGGCCCGGACAGATCCGTACCCGGATCGCCTAATATTTGTCCGGGACATCATATAAGACCTAATGAACTATTGTGACTGCCCTGCCATGACCAGATTATATTTTTTGGCATTTTACGGCCATAAAACTGGAAATCCGCCCGAGTCCTAATTTTTCGTGTGCTATAGCCCGTCCCTTAGGCCGTGGGCCCGGACACATCCGTACGCGGATCGCCAAATATTTGTCCGGGATATCATATAAGATCTAAGGAACCATTGTCACTGCCCCGCCATGACCAGATTATATTTTTTGGCATTTTACGGCCATAAAACTGGA
>NW_017683142.1:0-8861 GCF_001879085.1 Nicotiana attenuata
AAGGTATTAAAGCGCGGAATGGTCTCGTTTACTTATTGCATGCTATTACTCGCCCCAATCCTATCAGTCTCGGAGGCATTTA
Organism: Nicotiana attenuata; assembly: GCF_001879085.1. Classification (NCBI taxonomy): domain Eukaryota; kingdom Viridiplantae; phylum Streptophyta; class Magnoliopsida; order Solanales; family Solanaceae; genus Nicotiana; species Nicotiana attenuata. Next base: position 83 of record NW_017683142.1, read on the forward strand.
GGACTACTAATCCTAAAGGGAAGGGATATTAGGCTTGTTTATAGTTTCAAAGGCAAAAACTCTAAGGCGACATACAAAAACACATATAGCAAGTTGGGGGAAGCACATAACAAGTAAAAGGCTCAGATATACCTCCTTTGACAGAGAAGCACATAATTTAGCATGTCTTGCACATACTGTTTAGGGTCTGATTAAAACTTAAAGGTTGATGCAGACTGATTTATTACGTAATTCAGATAAGAAGCCCGAATCAGGCCTGCCTGCTGGTTGTAGCCAATAAAAACTTATTATGTTTATAAAATTTACCCTATGGTTTGCCTAAGTGTTGGACGAGGGTCCTATAGGCATGATATCTACTAATTTCAGAAACAATGAAGTAAACTGAATACATACTGATTTAAGAAAAGTTGTCAGTTATTAAAGAAAGGCAAGTTTTAGCGAGAGATCATAAGTTCTGCAACTGATGGTAAGTCATTATTACTGGTTTTAGACTTATAAGCGAGTGAAGCGATTCAGACTTGATTAAATGCTCCTATAGACATGCTTTCTATGCGTTGTTGATTTTAAACCTTTTATAGACATAGGGAAATGCAGAAACCATATGGACATGATATCTAGATGCCAAGTTTTATTTAAAGCCTATGAACATGATATCTAATTGAAGTTGATTGATTAAGACCTATAAACACGATTGCCTAATGAAGAATGGATATGCAAGATTCAGAAAGACCAATAGGCATATTTTCTATATGCAGAATTCAGATTTCCGGGTAATTACAGACATGGTATCTATATGAGAGAATGCAGAATTCCTACAGACATGGTATCTATATGAGAGAATGCGGAATTCCTACAGACATGGTATCTATATGAGAGAATGCAAAAATTCAGAAATAACCTATAGGCAGGATATCTATATGAGAGTGACAGAAAATTCAGAAAGTACCTATAGACAGGATATCTATATGAGAGTGCAGAAATTCAGAAAGTACCTATAGGCAGGATATCTACCCTTTGCATACATAGTTACCCCTCCCTTTTTCACTATCCATCCCCAAGAGTTTATTACAAATTATTACAGCCCAGAAAAATAAAAGAATACATCAGAAATTAAAAGTACAACCAAGGAGAGCCTGATTCAGACTTCCTGTCTGAAATATGAAGTAAACCAACTCCAATGAGATCCTGATCCAAAGCCTTTCTCCCATTTGGATGTGTTAGAGTTCCCTAAGAGTCTCATATGGACTCCGGGCAGTGCTCACGCCCAAATGTATCACCAGATTAAGACATAGTGCAGTGTGGAAGGGCCAGCCCTCAAGTGTCCAAGTTCAGAGGGAACTCAAGGTCCCAAGGCAAGGCTCACAAGAGGAGGGCAGAACTTAGAGACTAAGAGAGAGTGCAAGTGCAGAAATAGAGTGCTGAAAAGGGGAAAGGGAAAGGGAAACAATTACAAATAAATACACATAGGGGTGCAGGGGAAATAGGGAAGTTGAAAGAAGCAAGAGCAGGCTGTGGGCATACCCAGCAATGGGGAGTGCTAGTATGTCCATAAGACTATTAGAACACACTGTTTAGAGGCTGGGATCCCAAAGGATCCAATTTTAATTCATGGACAATAACTTATATATTTCCATGTCTTAAACCATAGCTCAAACACATAAGGAGGTAGGGAGTAGGGATTCATAGTAGAAACAAACAGAAAGAGGTCACCATACTAATTTAAATATTTAACTCTACAGAAACAACAAGTAGACATGAATACACAAACTGTAAAGAAACACATTGTTGTGATGCTGAAGCTTAAATCAGGACATACCAGTTTCAAAGAAACAAATAAAGCAAAGTAGTAGGTCTCGTAAACATGCCACAGTGCAGACAAGAAGAGAGAACATTATTGTGTGTGAGTATGAGTTCAGAAGGATTGTGAATTCTGTTGAGTTTGTGAAAGGGTCGTGCCTTTATAGTGTGAAAATCAGGCAGAAATAAGGCAAGAAAGCAGTTAAGGAACTAAATATCAATTAAGAATCAATCACACAGGACTTCCCTTAATTAAGGAATTCAGAAATGGGTAAAAACTAGTTGAAAAGAAATTAAATAAGTACTTTGTGCAAAGTAGGCAATTAGGGGTAAATACATAGAAGTTTTATTTAAGTACAGAATTTTGAAATACGCGGTTGTACAATTAAGGTAAGAAAATCAATTAGTAGCCAGTAAATCAGAGGTCAGAGATTTTTTATGAATGAACCAAGTCAGAAAAGATGAGAAAGGTTTTTAACTTAAGTCGAGTCACAGGGAAAATCAGCAAACAAGGAAAGAAAATCAATCAGACCTATTTAGAAGGGAGTCTGAACTAATCACAAATTTGAAAGCCATTTAGAGGGAAGTTCATCACATATAAAGAGCATACAGACATGTCAAGCATGAAAGAAGATGTCGTGTCATTGTAACATCAATAGAAGAATCCAGTGTAAAAGAGTTTAGGAGAGTTTAGCAAAAGTCAGAGTCGTATGAAAGACAAGGATGTCCCAACTCAGTTCAGAGACTCAAAATTGGTCTGAAGAGTTGAGGTTTTGAAATAAAACCCTAGTTCAGACAAATCACATAGCCAAACTTGGAAGAACCTCCAAATTCTAGGGTTTCCACCATTAATCGAGTGCAAAGATGAGAGGGCAACTAATTAAATCGAAACAGTTTCAGAGGTCTCAAAAAAGAGCTGAAACTTCTAACACGTTTCTTTCAGCAACAGAAACTCATGAGAAACATGATAGAAAAGTAACATGCAGAACATAGTAGAAGAGCTCAAAGAAAATAGAGTAGAAGAAACTAATTTGAAACATATTGGGAACATTGATAAGAACAGTAGGTGAAGCATATTAAGACGTTTTTTAGAAGAAGCTTAACCAGAAATCAGTAGGTGGAACTTAATAAGAAACACCTAAGAACATAGTAAAGGAAGATACAGTAGGAGAAACACACAAGAATACAGTAGAGGAAAATACAGTAGAAAAAGCATGCAAGAACACAATATAAGAAAATACAGTAGAAGGAGCATACAAGAACACCGTAGAAGAAGCATACAAGAACATGGTAGAAGAAAATACAAGAACACAATAGAGGCAGATACACACAAAAAGAAAGTCAGAGAAACATTTAAATACTCTCAGAAAAACCCTAGATCGGAAAAGAAATGGTTTTGAAAGTAGTTTTTGAAAGAAAAGCCAGGAAAATCGTTTAAAATCTTAAGGAAAACATGGATATGGAACAGATCTAAAGAGATCAGAAGAACCTCAAAACTAGGGTTTTCAGAGGAACCCAAACGACGAGAAAGGCTTGGATCTAAGCAAAAGGAGTCGAGACCAGGCTTCGAAATAGACATAGCTTGCCGGAACGGGGCCGGAGATGGCCGTGGAACTCGAATCGACAGAGGTCTGGTCATAACCCTTCATGGTCGAGTCATGGAGCTTCAGTCAACCAAACGTGAGGAGCCATAGGTGGCTTGGTGAGTGGTGAAACCACCATGGATCTAGGTTAGAGGGTGACCGGAGAAGATGAACAGAATTCATCGGAGAGGAGGGGGTGGGGAAGGTTCTAGAGAGAACCAGAGGTTAGAGAGATAGAGACGAGTGAGGGAAAAATGAGGGGTATTGGGGGGTCGTTTGGTTTAATTTAGGTAGGTTAAACGGGGACCGTTGATCTGAATGATCAACGGTCCAGATTGGATGGGGTAGGTGGGTCGGGTAGGATAATTGGGGCCTGGGTCGGGTAATCTGATTGGTCTGGGTATTGGATTGGTCTAATTTGGGTTGGGGCTTGGGTTTAATTAGGCCAAATTAGAAAGCCAAATGTGGCTATAAGTTAAATAGCCTATTTTTCCCTTTTAATTTATAAAATTAATAAACAAATTTCTGAAAATGAATTAAGAGTACTAAAATGACTTATAATATATAGTTATCAATTTAAAAATATAAAATCTCATTTTATAAATATGAGACGGATTTAAACTTGAAAATGGCCAATATTGCAATTATGCAATTTTATCCTTAAAAATACCAAATAAATTTAAAACAAATGTGTGAAAAATGTCTTAGCCATATTTTAGTACAAACGTGAGAATCCAATAAATGAATCACCAAAAAATGATAATTTCGGGGACCATCATTGGGTTTTTCTTGATAAAATAGGGCAGTAAATTGATTTAAAAATCTTTGAAAAATTAAGGAAAAATGATAGGACCTTGGGATGTACTATTTTGAGGATATTTTGCATATTTAAAAATACAGGGAAAAATTGGGTATCAATAGCTGCCCCTCTTTACCCCGGAAGGATGAAAGAGTTGTCGGGTAAAGATATGATGACCGATTTTGACCGGATGAAACGGCTTGAAGAGGTTTGGCCGTGCCCTGGCTTCTGAGCTGCCTACATATCCCTGGTCTTACAGGAATCATGCCATATGTAGTTCGGGATCCGTCGGCGGAGTATGCCGATGGAGACCTTTCAAGAACGGACGCAATATTCATGTTAAGGTCTAATAGGGCTGCGGGAATTGGAGCGGAATTGCTCCTGCTGAGATGGCCGTTGCTCGCTGGTTTACCTACAAATAAGTAAATACGGGCATCTATTGTAAATTTAAACATGATGCAAATTCCCGTCGGACCATGAATGCTGTCTTTGGACGGTTAGGATGACGTCCTCAGACTATGATGTCCTGGGCCATGAAGCGTATAATAAAGGATTCACAGGCCATGAAATGATGCTCTAGGGCTATGAGAATGATGCCTCCGAACCATGATGCCTTTGAATAATGATATGCAAAAGATTAAAAGGGGTCCTCAGGCCATGGCATGGCGTTCTCAGGCAATGAAAATGGTGCCTCCGAACAATGACGCCTTTGGACAGATTGGCGATCTTTCAGCCCATGAGATGCAGTGTTTGGCGATCTTTCAGCTCATGCAATCCAATAGGTGGAGATCTTTCAGCCATGCAAGCGTAAATAAAGTGGCGATCTTTCAACCATGCGAGCGTAAATAAAGTGGCGATCTTTCAGCAATGCAAGCGTAAATAAAGTGGCGATCTTTCAGCCATGCAGATGGAGATGGTGCTTAGTCTCGAAAAGCAGAATGGTAGCCTTATGCAATGGAAAGGATGCAGTTGGAGGTAGAGCTTAACCTCGGAAGGCAGAATGGTAGCCTTATGCAATGCAAAGAATGCAGATGGAGGTAGAGATTAACCTCGGAAGGCAGAATGGTAGCCTTATGCAATGCAAAGAATGGAGATGGAGACAGAGTTTAGTCTCGGAAGGCAGAATGGTAGCCTTATGCAATGCAAAAATGTAGATAGTTTAGTTTCGGAAGGCAGAATGGTAGCAGCCTTATGCAATGCAAAGAATGCAGATGGAGACAGAGTTTAGTCTCGGAAGGCAGAATGGTAGCCTTATGCAATGCAAAAATGTAGATGGAGACAGAGTTTAGTCTCGGAAGGCAGAATGGTAGCCTTATGCCGGAAGTAAAAAGGCAAATGGAGTTTTTCTTAGCTGATAGCAGGTTGCGACATTGTGACTGCTGGGGACACTGTTGTGTGCATTTAGCAATTGTGGGTAAGTGCAACGATTCTGAGAGTTGTATTTCTGAACAATGTTTGTCTCATGAGTGTATAGTATCTCTGATGATTTTGCAACTTGAATGCCTGCATCCAAAGAAAAGTCGTGAGTTTTGTAGAAGGGGGAGGTTAGTTCGTATACCCGCTGGCTCTGCTTGATCTGCGTGATCTTGATCTGGTGATACTGTACGTATCGTTGGGGTAGCGTTGCTAAACAAGCAATTTCGGAAATAGACATGCATGATTTAGCAAAAAAATATAACATAAATGCATAATTAAGAATATCTTTCTTTAGATGAACCGACGATCGTGACGTGGTTCAAGACATTGCAACCTTTCTTGCTACGGAATTTTGAGGGACCTCCTCAAAATTTTGCCCCAGTTTACTGGGCTGCTGCTTCTGACGGCTGCTTGCGGCGAATGGCTGAAATCACTTCGGAATTTTGAGGGTCCTCCTCAAAATTCTTCCCCAGTTTCCAATAGCGGGGGAAATGAAAATTTTATTGCATTGTGACCAAACACATAGGGCTGCCTATGTATCCCCTTTTAAACGGGAATCAGGTCAGGCGTAGTTCAATGTTACATCATACAAGGAAAGCATAAAGGTTACACGTAGTATCTCTTGACTGCGTCTGAATTGATCGGCTTTGGCCAAACTTCTCCGTCCATTTCTGCAAGTATGATGCTCCTCCTGTTAGAACCCGGTGAACCATGTATGGACCCTGTCAGTTGGGAGAGAATTTCCCTTTGGCTTCATCTTGATGCGGGAAAATTTTCTTCAACACAGCTGCCCCGGCGTGAATTGTCTCGGCTTGACTCTTTTGTTGAAGGATCTGGACATTCTGTTCTGATAAAGTTGACCATGGCAAATTGCATTCATCCTCTTTCTGTCTATGAGGGCTAACTGCTCGTAGCGACTCTTCACCCATTCTGCATCGTCAAGCTCAGCTTCCTGTATGATCCTTAAGGAAGGAATTTCTACCTCGGCGGGAATGACTGCTTCTGTACCATAAACCAGCATATAGGGGGTTTCCCTAGTTGATGTGCGGACTGTGGTGCGGTACCCTAGTAAAGCAAATGATAGCTTCTCGTACCACTGCTTATGCTTCTCTATCATTTTCCTTAGTATCTTCTTGATGTTTTTATTGGCGGCTTCTACGGCTCCGTTCATCTGAAGTCTGTAGGCTGTAGAATTCTTGTGTCTGATTTTGAAAATTTCACATATAGCTCTCATCAAGTCACTATTGAGGTTGGATCCATTATCAGTGATGATTGATTCTGGAATCCCGAATCGACAAATGATGCGGTCTCGGACAAAGTCTGCCACGACTTTCTTGGTCACTGCTCTGTAAGATGCTGCTTCAACCCATTTTGTGAAATAATCAATTGCCACTAGGATAAACCTGTGTCCGTTTGATGCGGCAGGTTCGATTGGTCCGATAACATCCATTCCCCAGGCAGCGAACAGCCATGGTGAGCTTGTTGCATTATGCTCGTTTGGAGGTACATTGATCATGTCTGCATGTATCTGGAAGCGGTGGTATTTCCGGACGTACTGGATGCAATCTGTTTCCATAGTCATCCAAAAGTAACCAGCCCGGAGTATCTTCTTGGCTAAGACAAAACCATTCATATGTGGGCCGCAAGTCCCAGCATGGATTTCTTCTAGTAGTTTAGATGCTTCTTTCGCATCAACACACCTTAGTAATCCCAAATCTGGAGTTCTCCTATACAGGATTCCTCCGCTGTGAAAGAAGTTGTTAGATAATCTTCGGAGCGTGCGTTTCTGTGTGGTGTTTGCAAGCTCTGGCTATTCTCCTTTTGCCAAATATTCCTTGATGTCATGAAACCAAGGTTTTCCATCTGCTTCTTCTTCGACATGAGCACAGTAAGCTTGCTGATCATAGATCTTCACCGGAATAGGATCAATGAAGTTCTTATCTGGATGTTGTATCATGGATGATAGGGTAGCCAATGCATCGGCAAACTCATTCTAGACTCTGGGAACATGCTGGAACTCTGTCTTTGTGAAGCTCTTTCTCAACTCCTTTACATGATGCAGATAAGGGAGTATCTTGGAGTTCTTGGTCGCCCATTCTTCTCGGACTTGATGTATAAGCAAGTCTGAATCCTCAATTACTAGCAACTCTTTGATGTTCATGTCAATGGCCATCTTGAGCCCTAAGATGCAGGCTTTGTATTCGGCCATGTTGTTGGTGCACGGGAACCTGAGTTTGGCAGACACCGGATAATGCTGACCGATTTCTGACACTAGGACTGCTCCTATGCCAACTCCTTTGAAATTTGCTGCTCCATCGAAAAACATTCTCCAACCATCATAGGATTCTGCAATGTCTTCTCCTATAAATGATACCTCTTCGTCAGGAAAATACGTCTTTAGGGGTTCGTATTCTCCGTCCACGGGATTCTCGGCAAGGTGATCTGCCAATGCCTGTCCTTTGATTGCTTTCTGAGTTACGTAGACAATGTCAAATTCACTCAACAGGATTTGCCACTTGGCTAGCTTGCCAGTGGGCATGGGTTTCTGGAAGATGTACTTCAGAGGATCCATCCTTGATATGAGATATATGGTATAGGCACAGAAATAGTGCCTCAGCTTCTGCGCCACCCAAGTTAGAGTGCAACAGGTGCGTTTTAACAGAGAATACCGGTCCTCGTACGGAGTGAACTTCTTGTTGAGATAATAGATGGCCTGCTCTTTCCTCCCCGTTTCATCATGCTGCCCCAGGATGCAACCGAAGGCACCATCTAACACTGCAATGTAGAGTAGCAGAGGTCTACCTGGCTCAGGCGGGACTAATACTGGTGACGTTGACAGGTATTCCTTGATCCTGTCGAAAGCTTTCTAGCAGTCATCAGTCCATTTGGTGGCGGCATCCTTTTCCAATATCTTGAAGATTGGCTCGCAGATAACTGTAGATTGAGCTATGAACCGACTGATGTAGTTAAGTCTTCCCAAGAAACACATTACGTCCTTCTTGTTCCTTGGCGGTGGCAATTCTTGAATGGCTTTGATCTTTGATGGATCCAGTTCTATTCCCCGGCGACTCACAATAAACCCAAGCAATTTTCCAGCTGGAACCCCGAATGCACATTTTGCGGGATTCAGTTTCAAGTTGTACCTTCTCAGTCTATTGAAGAACTTCCTCAAATCTTCCATGTG
>NW_017683143.1:0-8861 GCF_001879085.1 Nicotiana attenuata
ATGCAGGACAAGTATTCAAAACAACACGATTCTGGGCAGAGAATGGTAACCCAGTAGTTTGAAAACATAATAGAACAAGAATCAGAAAATCAGTGAGAGTAAATAGATGCACAATTTCAAGATTTGCTTCCAGATAGAGCAGGAGTTTTGATAAAAAACAGAGTGAACTTCAGGGAGTCAAAGCAAGAATGGGAGCAGCAGAGTTCAAAATTAAAAGAGGCTGATTAGTCCTAAACCGGTAAAAACATGGTTAATCAATTCTTATTAGGCCTAAAGTTTGCCTAGGCGTTGTGCGTATTGCCTAATTATCTTAAAGGGTGAACATGCATATTTGATTTCCAATTTTAAAAGGGGTACACATACAGTTAACCGTACTTGTGTTATTAGATTAAGCATGCTAATAAGGCGTTTAATAATTGCAACTCAGACAAGTATAAAACCCTAAACAACAGGATGTCTAATGCACATAGGAGTTCCTAAAACATGATTTCTAAATGCTAATGATTATGAGAATGCAGCAATAGCCTTATAACAGTTATTTGCTTGTTATTAACTGATCATGGTTACGAAATGAGTATAATACAGGCTGAAAGTAAGAACCTAGAGCAGGATCTCTAATGTATGAGATGCATGTCCTATACAGGTTATCTATTGCGCAGATAAGTAAATAAAATCCTATAAGCATGTTTTCTACCCATTACTTAAACTAAGCATGCATAACCCCCCCCCCCCCCCCCCCATATTCACTATCCAAACCCAAATCAATCCTTTACAAATTATTACAAACCAATGATAGCCGAATTACAGTAATAAAGAATAACATAAGAAGTTATTCTATAGGGATCCTTCAATCAGGCCCAATCTTCCAACCTCACTCCTTTCGAGTTTCACAGCCTTGACATGGACAGGGTGCGGCAAAGCTCCCTAGGGCCCCCATTGGGTCCCTGGCCAATACCAGCACCCAAAAACTTACCAAATTTTGGACAAGCGCAGTGTGGAATTACCATCCATGTGTGTCAAAGTTTAGTGAGTACTCAGGGGTACTCAAGGCAATGCTTACACGAAGGGGGTAGAACCTAATCTCTAAGAGTAGTGTGAAGTGCAGGAAGGAGAGGAAAGTTTGTAGTTTAAAGAGTTTACAAAAAAATTGCAGAGTTGCACACAAGGATAATGGGCAAAGGGGACAAATAGGTCACATAAATATCACCAAGGGATACAGAGACTTATGCAAACTCGCCAAGCATGAGTACACAAAATCAAAAGAGTTTTAAGAGACCTTGAAACAGTCGAATTTAGACACAAAAGTAAGTAGTAACAGAATATAGTCATAACAGATAAGATCAAAAGCAAGCAGTGGTCATGATCATGCAAGTGTCAACAGGCAACCAAGGAGTCAATTACATGTTGCACAACAGAAGCATAGGTAGAAAACAATTAGGAATATAACACACTGAAGCAGTAATAACCATATTGGTTTGGAACTTTGAAATTAATCAGGACATACTAGCAACAAGAGAGCACAGCAGAATGCAAGAGCCAAATATGAGCACAATATTAGCCTTGGCTTTCAGCCGGCTAATGATAGTCAGGAGCAGGGAGCAACAACAGAGCAAAAGAGAGAAGTAGCACAAGAGAGAGAGAGCAATGTTTATTGCTGTGTGTGTTTGTGATATGCAATGTGTTGGTGTCTCATGCAAAAGAGAATGGGGGGGGTACTTATAGTACTGAAGACGAGCAAACAAACAAGGTATCAATCCATAATTAAGGAACTGAGTATCAATCATAATCAAATCAGTATATGGACTCCCCTTTAATTAAGGAATCAAAGTCAAACGGTAATAAGCAGTTATTTAAAAGGAAAGAAATCACAAAGCGTGGTATGATCACATAAGAAAACAGAATAGTATAAGGTATACAATAAAGACTAGGTACATGATACTTAATTAGGGAAATATGTCAGACAAATCAATCAACATATTTGTGCACACATATAGGGCAAAATACTACTTTAATTCTAGAAAATAGTTTTCAAAATAATGAACGAGATTGAAAACCTAGGAGATAAGTATTAATTGAGGAAGGTATCCCACGGATTGAGGAAGCAATTCGGAATCAATACCAAACTATAAGGAAGATACACAAAATCACAATTTTTAAGGCAAGTATCACAGTCTTAAACGGAGCTTGTAAGAATTAGTATAAAATCACCATGTAAACAGTCTGAGAAACCTTAGGCGAAGAACACAGAATGGCAGGGGGAATGAAACACTAGCAACAAAATTAAAGCAAAGAGCACGGAACTCAGAGAAGAATCCTGAAGAACACACAAACAAGCAAACACGACAATAATACAAATATAAACCCTAAAGCTAGGGTTTCATCACACTTAAGGTAAAATGTTTAGAAATAGTACTGAGAATCGTGACTTAGTACTCAAAATCAAAAGATAAAGTATTTTCGAAAAGGGGTTAAGAAACCCTAGTTTCAAAAGGGAACAAAAACGTTTAAAACTTGAACAATCGTAAAGATTGAGTAGAGAGTAGTGCAAAACATAAAGGTATGAATTGAAAATCGTTAAAAATACAGAGATTTAAGAGGTTTGGGTCGAAGTTAGGGTTTCATAGGAAACCAGTGAGAGAAGTAAGAGAAACCTGGCTGTGAAACTTAGGAATAATGGTGTTTATAGCACCATCGAACCAAAACCCATCGGAGAAAGGCCGGAAACAAACCCAGGAAAAGCTTCAGTGACCGTCTTGCATGGTGGAGACTCATGGGGTCTCAGGGACGGAGGGAACCGGTGAGATAAGGCTTCAAGGCGGTTGGTGGTCGAAAGAGGTGAGGCTGGAGGTGGCCGGAGAGATGGTAAAGGCCATCAGAGAAGAAGAACCAAAAGGTTCTAGAGAGAAGGAGGAGAGGAAGAGACGGATAGACAGAGAGAGACCGGTCTCGAAAAGTGAGGGGTCAGAGGGGGGGGTAGGTGAGAGTTTAATTAAGGAAAAGGAATATGGGCCGTTGATCTTATTTGATCAACGGCTCAGATTAGTTCGGAGTTGGGCAAGGTTAGTTTAGGGATTGGGCTGGGGCGAATTTGGTTGGTTTTTGGGTCAATTAGTTTTAATTAAATCTGATGGGGTGGGGTTAAATTGCGGCTAAAATTGAAACAATAATGGGCTATGTATTAAATAGCCAATTTACCCCTTTTAGTTTATATAAAATAGTTAAAATGATTTTTAAAAACAAATTTAAAGCACTGAACTAATTAATAATATATAAATATTAATCTAAAAATACTGGAAATGATTTTATAATTGTAAAATGCTATTAATCGTAAAATAGGTTATAATTGCAATTATATGCAATTAGCTTTCAAAAATACCAAATAAATTTGTAAAAATATGCAAAAATCACCTTAATTATACTTTGGTGTAAATATGAGAATGGAAATAAATTATTCACAAAAATGATAATTTTGAGAGCAATTACAGGATTTTGTACTGATAAAATAGACAATAAATTGATTTTAAAAATCTTAAAAATTAGGTAAAAATACCAAAAACTCTTGGGCATGCTTATATATGCATACACATGCTATTTTGAAAGTATTTGAGTATAAAAAAAGACATAGGGAACATTTGGGTATCAACTTGTGGGAGCCAGCACGTGTTGTAATTCTTGTTGACGGAATCGATCTAGTGAGAGGTTCCAGCTAGTTGATGTATACCCTACTTGTGATTCCGAGTTGAGGGCGGGACCCTCATGATTTCATGTGATTTGAAATGTTTGAACTGGGTTGTGTATCGCAGTGGAAGTTATATTAGTATGAGATCCTTGTGATTTGCTTATATACTTTAATTCTTTATTGTTATATTGTTTTGTAGGTTAGTATTGATAGAAAATTTTGCTTGTCGGGCTTGTTTGATAGTTCCCTTATATGTTTCTCTTTCAATATTCAGTCATCTTCGTTCTGTGCTTCTTGAGTTTTAGCTTGCGAGGTGTGTGCCCGGTGGTGTCAGTTGTGACTTGTTGATTCGGGTGTTTATCTATGGGCCATTCGTGTTTTCTTGCATCATTGTCAGTGTTATGGGGGTTTGAAACAAAGTTCTATCGGATATGAGACTAGTGGCCCGTGCAGGATTTGATTTTGGGCAGGTATTATGATCAGGAATGTTATTATAGGCCCATGTGTGGTGTGTATGTTGTGTGGTTGTACTCTGTTGTTGTAGGCATAGTGTTAGCAGCTAGTTGAGACTGATACCGAATATGGATTTAGAATCAGGTCTCTTGGAAATGAATGGGAGGTGAGAATTTTGGCTTTAAGGCTTATGGTATTGGTAGAAAGGCTAAATTGCAGTTGGGATGGTGTCGTCAGGCTTGTGTGGATTGGGGTGACGTGGGGTCACCTGCGGGTGTATGCTGGAAGCGTGCATTCAGTGACTTGAGGACTTTGAGGTGAATCTTGGCACGTTCGAGGACGAAGTTTGTTTGAAGAGGGGGAGGATGTAACGACCCGGCCGGTCGTTTTTAGACTTTAAGCTCCGTTTGGCGGCATAAGGTCTTGAACAGCTTCATATTATGTGTATCGACTTATTTTCATGGTTGAAATTAGTTACCGGATGATTCGTAGTCGAATTGGGAGAAGAAATCTAGTTTTGGAAGCTTAAGCGGTGAGAATTTGACCGGAATTGGACTTTGAAGTAAACGGTTCCGGAAAGGGTTTTGGATGATCCTAACAGCTTCGTATGGTGATTTTGGACGTAGGCGCGCGTCAGGATTCAGATTTGGAGGTCCGTAGAGTAATTTTGAGGCAAATCGGCGAAAGTTGGAAAACGTTGAAGTTTTGAAAAAGGAGAAGTTTGACCCATAGTTGACTTTTGTGCAATCGGGGTCGGAATGCGATTTCGAGAGTTGGAACAGCTCCGTCTTGTCATTTGGGACTTGTCTGCAAAATTTGGCGTCATTCCGGGTTGATTTATTGGTTCCGGCGCGAGTTTTCAAAGTTGGAAGATTTGGAAGTTCATAGTTCAATTCATGGCGCGATTTGCATTTCGGGTGTTGTTTGATATGATTTGAGACCTCGAGCGAGTCCATTTTAGGTTATAGAACTTGTTTGTGTGTTTAGACGGGGTCCCGGGGGCCTCGGGTGTGTTCCAGACGAGTTACGGATGTTTTTCTTAGTTTTGACCATGTCTAATTTCTGGTGTTTTTGCACCTGCGAACTTGGAGCGCAGGTGCGGCTCCGCTTCTGCGTGAGCCAGACCGCTTCTGCGGTCGTGAAGGCCTGGGAATTTGCCAGCTTCTGCAGAGGTTGGCACGTAGGTGCGAAGGCCGCTTCTACGGTCCAACGATCGCACTTGCGGAGAAAATCCCGCTTCTGCGGTTTCCCCTTTCGCTTCTGCGGCGCCGCTGGTGCTGATGTAAATCCGCAGATGTGGTCCCTTTCCTAGTTAGCTGAGTCCACAGATGCGACTCTTTTCTCGAAAATGCGATTGCGCAGATGCGCTTCATTGCCCACAGATGCGGAAAATGTTGGGCGGAATCATTTAAGTCGAGGGTTTAGTCATTTCTTAATATTTTGAGTTTTAAACTTCAAATTTGGGAGATTCTTGTGGGGGTTTTCAAGCAAATCGATTAGGTAAGTGTTCTTCACCTAGAATCTAACATATTTCATGATTTTATCTTCATTTTTAATCATTTAATTTGCATTTTGAGTTGAGAAAAATGTTGGTTTTTGAAGAAAATTTTCAAAATAAAAAATCATGATTTGAGGGACCAAATGGTATCGGAATTTGAGAAATTTTGTATGGTTGAACTCGTATCGGAATGGGTATTCGATTTTTGTAAAATTTGTCGGGTTCCGAGGTGCGGGCCCGGGGGTCGACCGACAATTTTTGGATTTTGTTAAAGATTGAGATTTTATGATCCAGAATAGTTTCTTATGTGTTTTATTAGTGCCTTGAAGTAATTTTGGTTGGATTTGAGCCGTCCGGAGGTCTTTTCACCCGAGAAGTGCATTTTAGAGTATCGGTCTGTCGTCTTTGAGGTAAGTATCTTGCCTAACCTTGTGTGTGGGATTTCCTCCTAGGATTTGAGACTTCTATGTTGATTGTTGTCCGTGTACGCGAGGTGACGAGTGCGTGCTCGGACTTATTTGTGGAAAAATGGCCTTTTAGGGTTCTTAGGTCCTTATATTCCCTAAGTAGGAAGTTGTTCTTGCTGTGATTGAGTTTCTAATTACTAGTTTCACCTCTACATGTTTTAATTGGGATCTATTGTTTCATGATCCACTATTATTGTCTATTGATTCTTATTTGACTTAACTGAAGACTTTTACCTCTCCTATTGTGTCACGATCCAAACCGAAGGGCCGCGACGGGCACCCGGTGCCTTACTCAACCGAGTACCAACGTAACATATCATTCTTATCATATTATCATGAGTAAATGAGCCAGGAAACCCGTCATGAGATAACAAGAATAAACATAAGGGAATACTCAACATATGATGACCCAACATGATATACAAACTTATACATATGACATATGGGCCTATAAGGCCGACATGACCATTTATAAACTCAAAGCATAGGCCGACAAGGCCATACAAGTATCCATACACCTGACATCTGTCTACAAGCCTCTAAGAGTACATAAAATCTTAAAGGTCGGGACAGGGCCCCGCTATACCAATCAATACATATCCAAAGCATACTGACCAAATAGGCAACTCCGGAGCAAGTGGAGTGCTCCAATACCTTCGCTGAGCTGATAGCCTAATAAGAGGACTGTGAACCTATCAATCCGGACCTGCGGGCATGAAACGCAGCGTCCCCAGGCAAAAGGGACGTCAGTACGAATAAAGTACCGGTATGTAAGGCAGGAAAGCATAAACAAGAACAGTAATGTAAAGAGTGATAGAGAAGATACAACCTGTAACATCCGACTGCCTCTGGGGGCTACTGACATGAAATGCATAATACATATATATACATAAACTTTTGAAAACATACGCCTCTGTGGGCATCATCATCATCATATCGTACCCGGCCTCAAAGAGGACTCAGTAAAAACGTACCCGGCCATCATAAGGCTCGGTAGAATCATACCCGGCCACGTGTAGCTCGGTAAACCCAACTGATCAGTGGTTGCACAATAGGTGCCATACCCGGCCGACTATAGCGCGGCTCGGTAGAGTAAAATAGATACATATATATAATGCATGCTCGACTCATGGAATCAAGTTCTAAACCTTTTGGAGTGACTTAAGAACATTATGGACATCCCTACCATCAATATGAACCTTAGTAGGATTTAAGGATCATACCACTTGTTTAGAATAACTTTATAAGGAAAGAACAACATGGACAACCTTAGTTTCTAGGAGTAGATCCGTTATGAATTAGCGTACCGTTTATGTTCATGTCACTTTAGATCATGCCAAAAGAAAGAAGTAAGAGACTTAACATAGCTTGTATATACTGCCCCAATCTCAAGCTATGCAATTTTCTTGACTCCTTAGTCTACAATAAGAGAAACGATACTGTAGTTATCATTCAAGCGTCATAACTATTATGTATCGACCACAACCTATTTTACGATGAAACGGACAGCACCTCCCCTATATATATGACTTCACACAATTCCAAACAATCACCAAAAAGCCCAAACAACATCAATAATAATCATATTGAGCCTCCCAAAACAGTTCACGCACAACCTAATCACTTCATACATACGACGGCCACCGTAGTCGTGTCAAACGACCCGGAAATGTTACGAAGAACTACCAGCCCACAACCCTACATCTATATGGTGTTTTTCCACATCCTTCCTCCTCCAAAACTCCACAAAACAGTAGTAAAACACGCAGCCCAACAGCAACACAAAACAGTCCACAAAACAGTCCGCTACAAGTGAATAACTCGAACTCACGGCTTCCGATCACCGTCCCGTGAGTTCTTACATGTATAGAACGAATTACCATGAATTCACAGCAGAATAAATGTATGAAACAGAGAAGTAAACTCACCTTACTTGTTGGATAACTCAGCCCTTCCCTTGGTTCTTCAAACTCTAGGTTTTCCCCCCAATTAGAACTTGAAAGAGAGGGAAAATCGATTAGGGTTTGTGGATAATTTTTGGGAGGATGTTTGCAGGGGTTTAGGTTTATTTGTGATATATAATGAGGGTTATATTGCAGGATATAACCCTTTAAATGGGCTCTTTGGCCGACCCGAAATTTCCTATTTTTGAGCTATCATTTAACCAAGTAGGTGACACACCTACTTGTCACCTAGCAGCTTGTGCAGTCTCACAAAAATGCCTATATCTCTCTACTCCGATATCGTATCGATGAACGGTTTAATGAGTTAGAAACTAGACTCATAGATATTTAATTTGATAGGTAGATCATCCCCTAATTCCAAGTATATTGGGAGAAAAACTCAGTTACATTTGACCTAATTTTCAGCATATTTATGAATGGAACTTGTGATGACCTTTTTCCAACTTTTGTTCCACAACTCGCTTGACTTCAAAACATAACACCATCTATTGTACGACTAAAACAACTCATAATATAATCTCCTTATAATGTTAATAACCCTAGTATCACCCCAAAAGTACATGGTAAAACATTCCAACTTGTCGACTTTCGACGAAACTTATTTTCTTCAATTCGTTTAGCTTCTAAGCCTTCAAACCCTCTTGCTACTTGGTACTAATGATCTTAAATATTTGTAACCTCCACGTTAACATGATGAACTAACTTTGTAAACATTTAAAAGATGATTCCCTTTCTGAGCTTACATTAATTGACTTATGATGTATTCTTACGTACGAAAACAAGGGGTGTAACATCATTCC
>NW_017683144.1:0-8860 GCF_001879085.1 Nicotiana attenuata
AAAGTAGCTGGGGTGTCAGCACGTTAATCACTCAAGCCAAAAGTACACTTGCACCTATGATACTGGCCGACATCTTCCGTGCTCTTACAGCTTGTAAAGCCGGGGAAACCTTCTTCGAGGGGTGCAACTTATTATTACAAATGTGGATGATTGAGCATCTGTATCATCGCCCTCAGTTTTTGAGCTATGGGTCTCCAGAAAACACATGCATAGACGAATTTTACACAAGAACTAAAGGGGTCAAATTGCCAGAAGGGGTCACGGGTTGGACAACATATTTTCGGTCCCTCACTGCTAGCCAAATAGAGTGGACACTGGGATGGTTACCTGTTGATGAAGTCGTATATATGCCGGCAGCCCGACCACATTTTCTCCTGATGGGGCTTAGAAGCATTCAACCTTACGCACCGTATCGATTGTTGAGGCAACTGGGGAGATGCCAGATAGTACCCAAGGATGATGATCTTAGTTTGCAAGTGGTTGAGATTGGCCCTGATGGCCAGTTTCCTGAGGCAGTGGTCCGCCAAGTTTGGAGCGAATGTCAATATTTGGCGGCAAACACTTGTGTTCGAGATCGAGCCAAAGGAGAAGTGTCACCGGATTACCAGGCTTGGTATAGAAGAGACGTTGCATTCGGAAGACCGGCCAAAAGACCTCACATCCAGGAATTTGTTGAATCATCACAAGAACAGTGGGCTTGGTTAGCTAAAGAAAATGAGTACAGCGGCCGCATAGGAGCATTGGAAAAACAGATCCAAGACATCCGATTTGAAAATAGCTTGCAAGCCGCGACTGACGAAGGGGAGAGAAAACAATTGGCCAAGGAGAATGAAGTCTTACGAGCCCAAATCCAAAAGATGAAGCTAGAGGCCGACAACCCCGTCAGAAGTGCCAAAGATACAAAGCTTATAGCAAATCTAAGGCAAAAGGTGAATGACTACAGTTTTGACCTCGACAAAGCAGAAAAGGAATTAGTTGGGGTCCAGAGGCAATTGGCTAAAAGTGCAGAAGAACGGGCTCGCATGGTTAAGCAGTTAAAAGAAGAATATGACAATAAGGTCGCAAGATTAAAGGAAAAGGCCACTGCCGCAGAAAACCGAATGATTAAACAGGCAAAGGACTTCAAAGTCGAGAGAGAACATTGTTACATGGCATTAGCACAGTTAGAAATGGACTTACGGCAACTCCGAAAGCAGAGCCAGAAGTTTGAGCAGACTTTGGAGGCTAGGGGCCAGCAGATAGGGAGATTGCTTCAAGAGAAAGGAAGAATCCGAGAGAGAATCTTAACCGTTGCTCATTCTATTACCCGGAAATGCCAGATGTGCGAGAACATGACCCGTACCACCTTCTTTGCATCAGTCATGATATTTGTGAAGCAGATAATGAATGACTTAGACAGACTCCAAGGGGAACTTGCATATAGGCCCGCGGCGAGACCGAATGATGTCCCGCGGGCACCAGGAGCTTTAATGTATTCATAGTCGTCTTTGAGTCTGCTAGAGTTTACCTTTTGAGTCTGTATTTCCTTTTAATGAAGTTAGGTCGCTTAGGCTTGTATTTCTTTTTATCGGAGTCTGTATTTCCCTTTTTGTTAAAAGACAGTCAGTTGATTGAGTCTGCATTTTGTTTGAACTAGAATAGGGATGGTGGAGTCTGTAGTTCTTTTGCATCAGAGTCTGTCTTGAGTCTTTGTAATAGACGTAGTTGCTATCAATAAACTTGAAAATTCCCAAAAACTATTCTGCTTCTACTTTACATTTATCCTTCACGAACTACGCCTGGTCTGATTCACGTGGGGTCGTGATACGTAGGCAATCTCCATAGGATTCGACCATTGCTAAATAATAAAAGGAAAACTAAAAAGGAATGATACAAATAAGGGAAAAACCAAAGGAAAGAGAATCCAAAAGAGGGAGAAAAAAGAAAGTGAAAAGGGAAAGATAAGGGTAGGAACTAATTGGCAAGAGAAGGAAATAAAAGCCGGGATGACGCATGTGATCGAACAACAACATAATAGCAACATTTTATTGCTTAGGTGTATCCATCCATCAATGTGCGGTTATCTATTTGTTAATGCCCTAACCGCTAACAAGTTGTTGTTGATGAGTTCAGGCAGGTGATAAGCTGATTGGCATTCTGGCAACCCACCCTTACAACACCCGCTCCAAAGACAAGTCGAAAATGGCCAACCAAGATCTGGAAGCGAGCATTGTTGACCCGTCCAGAGAAGAAGAGTCGGTAGATGTTACTGTAATGAGAGAGGAAGTGTATAAGTTAAAGCAGCAGATGGCCGAAATGTACCAGGCCTGGTCGAAGGGACATCCCCCACCAGCCTATCCTGCCAATCCCAATTACCTCCCACCACCAACTCAACCCCAAGATCCTCCCACAGCGAGCTCATATCCTGCTCTCCCTACTCACCAGCAATATTATGGAACCACCTCTCAGACACCACCACTACCACCCTCCAAGCCAATTCCATGTTCCCCACCACCAATCGCCCCAGTATTCGTGGCTCCTCCACCCACCGCATTAATAGATCCTCAAGTGAGCCTCTGTTTCAAACCCAGGAAAACCACTATTACCCACCCGAACCCACCTTCAAACCCCCAGAACCATACTCTTACACTCCCCATTTTAATCTTTCAGCTGAAGAAGAGAAACCTCCCAAAAACCCGAAACAAGAGGAGATGATACGAAAGGTCAAAAGTTTAGAGCAGTCCTTCAAAAATATGCAAGGTCTCGGGGGTCAAGTAAGTGTGGCCTACAAGGACTTGTGCTTGTTTCCTGACGTCCAGTTGCCAGCAGGATTCAAATTGCCCAAGTTCGACCTGTATGATGGCCATGGTGATCCGGTGGCCCACCTGAGAGGTTTTTGCAGCAAGATGAGGGGAGCCGGGGGAAAAGATGAGCTATTAATGGCCTACTTTAGTCAAAGCTTAAGTGGAGCGGCGTTGGAGTGGTACACAAGACAAGATCATGCTCGGTGGTACACCTGGGATGACTTAGCTCAAGCTTTTGCATGTCATTTTCAGTACAATCTCGAAATTGTCCCGGACCGTCTGTCACTGACCAAAATCGAGAAAAAGCCCGGAGAAAGCTTTAGAGAATACGGTTTCCGTTGGAGAGAGCAAGCAGCAAGAGTTGATCCCCCGATGAAAGAGAATGAGATGGTGGATTATTTCCTGCAGGCTTTGGAGCCGACATACTACGGTCATCTGGTGTCGGCTGTGGGGAAAACTTTCAACGAAGTTGTAAAGATGGGAAGCATGGTAGAAGAGGGTCTCAAGTCCAACAAAATTATGAGCTACTCAGCACTCAAAGCAACCACGCAGGCCATTCAAAGCGGCACCGGAGGAGTATTGGGCAAGAAGAAGAAAGAAGAAGTGGCAGTAGTGGAATCAAGGGTTTGGTCCAGGGGTCCGTCACCATATTATCACCAACCTCGCCCTCACCCCTAAGCTTACCCGCATACCTCATACGGCCCACCACAGCATTACTATCCACCTCCTACTCCCCATTTCTCTGTCCATCATGCCCAGACATACCCGCAACCTCCAACTCGTGCCCAATGGCGCGCACCCACTCCCCAAAAGACTTACCCACCCCCAAGAACCAACCGAAATGCCGCTGGAACCAGTTTCCAACCCAATCCTGCATATAAGAATGATAGGTCGCAAAAGAAGAAGACTTTTACTCCCTTGGGAGAATCTTATACGAGCCTATACCACAGACTGAGGCAGTTGGGTATGTTGAACCCGATCGAACCTAAATTACCAAACCCTCCCCCAAGGAACCTGGACCATTCAGTGAATTGTGAGTACTGCTCAGGAGCGCCTGGACATGATACAGAGAAGTGTTGGCATCTGAAAACTGCCATTCAGGAATTGATTGATACACGGAGAATTAAGGTGCAGGCTCCGGAGACTCCCAATATCACGCAGAATCCGCTACCTGTTCATCATGAGGCTCACATGATCGAGATAGTGCAGAAGGGAGAATACAAGAAGCCGTCGCAGACTGTGATGATGATTAAAGCAAGCGAAAGTAAAGCAAAAGAGGAATTGGTTGATAAGAAAGCTTTGGTCGCAGTGGGCCAGACAGTCAGTGAACCAGTGAGGGTAATAAAACCAGGGCCTGTTAAGGTGACAATACCAGGAGCAGCTGTCGAGCCTGTGTTGGTTGTAAAAGGCGTTCGAGCAGAGCCAGTTATCATCAAACCGGTGACCCAATTGCCCGTGGTTAGCGAGAAAGCTGTCCCGTGGAATTATGACAGGGTAACTGTGATGTACCAAGGAAAGGAAATTAAAGAAGAAGTGTGCGAGACTCATGGGTTGACTAGATCAGGGAGATGCTTTGCCCCTGAAGAATTGAGAAAGGCTAAAGCAGCTAAAGACAATCCGGTACCGACAAAGAGGGCTGTTACTGAAGAAGAAGCTGAAGAGTTCCTGAAAAAGATGAAGGCCCAGGACTATTCGATTGTGGAACAATTGAGGAAAACCCCAGCACAGATTTCCTTATTGTCCTTATTGATCCATTCGGATGAACACCGCCGGGCCTTGATGAAGATTCTAAACGAAGCTCATGTGCCAGATAAAATTACTGTGAATCATCTTGAGAAGATTGCAAATAAGATTTTTGAGGTAAACAGGGTGACATTTTCTGAAGACGAGTTACCATTGGAAGGAACTGAACATAATAGAGCCTTGTACCTCACAGTGAAGTGTGAAGATTCCGGGGTGACGAGGGTGTTAATTGATAATGGGTCTAGTGCCAACATTTGCCCTATTTCCACTCTAGAAAAGTTGCAAGTTGACAGGGAAAGAATTCATAAAAACAGCATCTGTGTACGGGGATTTGACGGCGGAGGGAAAGACACAGTGGGAGATATTGTGTTGGAGCTAACAATAGGACCTGTGGAATTCACTATGGAGTTTCAAGTGCTCGATGTCAGTGTTTCCTACAATCTTTTATTGGGACGGCCCTGGATTCATGCCGCGAAGGCAGTACCGTCTACTTTGCATCAAATGGTCAAGTTTGAATGGGATCGGCAGGAGATCGTGGTTCATGGAGAGGACAATTCTTGTAATGCTATTACATCCTTTGAGGAAGTTGAAAATGACAAAGGTCCATGGGTGTACCAAGTCATGGACACAGTGCCAGTTGATAAAATCCCGGAAGGAGAGTGTGTTCCTATGCCCAAGATAGCTGCCGCATCTGTTATGGTAGCCTCAGAGATGATAAGAAATGGATTCTTGCCCGGAAAGGGGTTGGGTGCTTCACTGCAAGGAATCATACAGCCGGTGTCTCTACCCGGAAATCTAGACACTTTTGGACTAGGTTTCAAGCCCACCTCTGCTGACATAAGAAGAGCCAAAAAGATGAAGAAGAGAGTGTGGACCCTTCCAAAACCTATTCCTCGCCTGTCCCGTTCCTTCGTCCGGCCTGGTACTAAACGACGCCCAGCAACAGCAATGCCAAATTCTGTGGTGATAGAACCTGATAAGGAGATAATCGCAAGGTTCGAAAGGGTGTTCGATGAAGTGAATATGGTGGAACCCGGCGAAGGTCCGAGTAAGGTTGATGTGCAGTTCGTGGGATCTCAGGCTAAGCTCAATAACTGGGAAGCTACTCCTCTTCCAATTCGGAAGGAGTCGTGGTAGTTAGTTTTGATTTTTCTTTGAGTACTAAATCTGGTATTTCCAGGGTTGTAATTCAGATTTCTATGTTCCGTCCATTTGGATGAGTTAAACCTTGTTATCTTACAATTCTAATGAAATGCAATGTCCTCCTTTCTTCTTTCCTGATCGCCTTTATTTTGTTTTCTTTTCTCTCTTGTACAGTCCCTTTTATGCTGGTTTCAATGATGTGTCATGCATGAGGAGTCTCCGGCCTAGTCTTGATAATCAATGTGAAATAGTAATACAGGAAATTAAGTGTGATGGCGAGGGGGAATACGATGACGGGGAAGCTTTGGAAGAAATCAGTAAAGAGTTAAATCAATTTGAGGAAAAACCCAAGCCTAACTTGAATGACACAGAGGCAATCAATCTAGGGGATCGGGAGAATGTTCGGGAAACAAAAAATAAGTGTCCATTTGGAAACCCCACTCAGGGAGGAGATAATTGAATTGTTGTTTGAATACAAAGATGTTTTTGCATGGTCATATGATGACATGCCAGGTTTAAGTACCGATTTGGTGGTCCACAAATTGCCCGTTCATTCGGAATGCCCGCCTGTCAAGCAGAAGTTGAGGAA
This sequence comes from Nicotiana attenuata, assembly GCF_001879085.1. Classification (NCBI taxonomy): domain Eukaryota; kingdom Viridiplantae; phylum Streptophyta; class Magnoliopsida; order Solanales; family Solanaceae; genus Nicotiana; species Nicotiana attenuata. The sequence continues at coordinate 6,259 of NW_017683144.1, forward strand.
ATTTAAAACAGATATCAGTGTGAAAATCAAAGAAGAAGTTACCAAGCAGCTTGAGGCGAAGGTCATACGAGTTACTCGATATCCTACCTGGCTAGCTAATGTGGTGCCTGTACCAAAGAAGGATGGGAAGACCAGAGTGTGTGTTGATTACCGTGATCTCAATAAGGCAAGCCCGAAAGACAACTTCCCACTTCCAAACATCCATATATTGATTGAAAATTGTGCCAAACATGAGATTGCTTCCTTCGTGGATTGTTATGCGGGTTATCACCAGATTTTGATGGATGAGGAGGATGCGGAAAAGACAGCATTCATCACACCTTGGGGAACGTACTGTTACAGGGTCATGCCATTTGGGTTGAAGAACGCAGGGGCAACGTATATGAAGGCAATGACTACCATATTCCATGACATGATACATCAGGAAATCGAGGTCTATGTGGACGACGTGATCATAAAGTCGAGGAAACAATGTGATCATGTTAGGGATTTGAGGAAATTCTTCCAGAGACTCCGCAGGTACAACCTCAAGCTTAATCCAGCAAAATGTGCGTTTGGAGTTCCATCAGGGAAGTTATTGGGATTCGTGGTAAGTCGGCGCGGTATCGAATTAGACCCGTCTAAGATCAAAGCCATCCAAGGGCTACCACCGCCAAGGAACAAGAAAGATGTGATGAGTTTGCTTGGCAGGTTGAATTACATCAGCAGGTTCATTGCCCAGCTTACAACTACTTGTGAACCCATTTTCAAGTTGTTAAAGAAAGATGCTGCGGTCAGATGGACGGACGAATGTCAAGCAGCATTTGATAAGATCAAGAAGTATTTGGCTAGTCCACCAGTGTTGGTCCCGCCAGAGCCAGGAAGGCCCTTGATCCTTTACCTGACTGTGTTAGACAATTCGTTTGGTTGTGCACTAGGGCAGCATGACATCACAGGAAGGAAAGAGCAGGCGATTTATTACCTCAGCAAGAAGTTCACATCATATGAGGTAAATTACACTCAACTCGAGAGGACGTGTTGTGCTTTAACCTGGGTAGCGCAAAAGTTGAAACATTACTTGTCAGCATATACTACCTATCTCATCTCTCGGTTGGACCCATTGAAGTATATTTTTCAAAAGCCCATGCCCACAGGGAGGCTGGCGAAATGGCAAATCCTGCTTACGGAGTTTGATATTGTCTACGTGACGCGGACCGCCATGAAAGCACAAGCACTGGCTGATCATCTAGCTGAGAATCCCGTTGATGACGAATATGAGCCTTTGAAAACATACTTCCCGGATGAGGAGGTAATGCATGTTGAAGAATTAGAACAGGCCGAGAAGCCTGGATGGAAACTGTTCTTTGATGGAGCTGCCAATGCCAAAGGTGTCGGAATAGGAGCAGTACTGATTTCTGAGACAGGGCAACACTACCCTGTCACTGCTCAACTTCGTTTCTATTGCACCAACAACATGGCTGAGTACGAAGCCTGTATCCTGGGACTGAGACTGGCTATAGACATGGGTGTCCAGGAAATCTTGGTAATGGGTGACTCGGATCTTCTTGTACACCAGATTCAGGGAGAGTGGGAAACACGGGACTTGAAGCTCATACCATACCGGCAGTGCTTGCATGAACTTTGTCAACGGTTTCAGTCAATAGATTTCAAACACATTCCAAGGATGCACAATGAGGTTGCTGACGCTTTGGCCACTTTGGCATCAATGTTGCATCATCCGGACAAGGCTTACGTGGATCCGTTACATATTCAGGTTCGAGACCAGCACGCCTATTGTAATGTGGTGGAGGAAGAGTTTGACGGTGAGCCTTGGTTCCATGACATAAAAGAATACCTCCGGATGAGAGTATACCCGACACAGGCTACAAGGGATCAAAAGAGAGCAATTCGACGCTTGGCAAGTGGATTTTTCTTCAGTGGAGGAGTGTTGTACAAAAGAACGCCAGATCTTGGGTTGTTGAGATGCATAGATGCCAGACAGGCTACAGTTATCATGGCTGAGGTACATCCGGGAGTTTGCGGACCTCATATGAGTGGATATATACTGGCAAAGAAGATCCTCCGAGCAGGGTATTACTGGCTTACTATGGAACAGGATTGCATCAGTTTCGTGCGCAAATGTCATCAATGTCAGATACATGGAGATTTGATTCATTCTCCGCCATCTGAATTGCATACAATGTCGGCACCATGGCCGTTCGTTGCATGGGGAATGAACGTTATTGGACCGATTGAGCCAGCAGCATCAAATGGACATAGATTCATTTTGGTAGCTATTGATTATTTCACTAAATGGGTGGAAGCAAAAACCTTCAAGTCTGTGACTAAGAAAGCAGTTGTCGATTTCGTGCATTCAAATATCATATGCCGGTTTGGGATCCCGAAGGTGATCATCACGGATAATGGTGCCAATCTCAATAGTCATTTGATGGCCGAGACATGTCAGCAGTTTAAGATCATGCACCGCAACTCTACCCCATATCGCCCTAAAGCAAATGGGGCGGTCGAAGCAGCTAACAAGAATATCAAGAAAATACTCGGAAAATGGTCGAAGGGTCAAGGCAATGGCATGAAAAAACTCCTTTTAGCCTTGTTAGGCTAT
>NW_017683145.1:0-8857 GCF_001879085.1 Nicotiana attenuata
CAATCATTTCAGATGGATCATTGCCACCACGTGGCTGTCATCACACTTGCCAAGATAGTGCTTCACTCTGTGCCCATTGACTCTGAAGATTTCACCATTTCTGTTTTTCAAATCAAGAGCACCAAACGAAGTTACAAGCACCACCTCAAAAGGTCCACTCCATTTTGACTTGAGCATTCCCAGAAACAGTCGTAACCGGGAGTTGAATAAGAGAACCAAGTCACCTTCCTTCAATTTCTTGCCACGGGCATACTTGTCATGTAAGTACTTCATCTTGTCCTTATACAAGGACGAGCTGGAATAGGCATGAAACTAGAACTCATCAAGCTCATTGAGTTGCTCCACCCGGAGATTTGCTGCTACATCCCATTCAAGATTTAACTTTCTCAAAGCCCACATGGCCTTGTGCTCTAACTTAACCGGTAGATGGCAAGCTTTCCCAAACACTAACCGGTACGGAGACATACCAATCGAAGTCTTGTAAGCAGTCCTGTAAGCCCATAAAGCATCATCCGGTTTCTTTGACCAGTCAGTCCTATTTGCATTGACAGTCTTTGACAATATGCTCTCAATCTCCCTGTTAGAGACCTCAACTCTCCCACTAGCCTGAGGATGGTAAGGGGTTGAAACCTTGTGATTGACACCATACTTTGCAAGCAAAGTGTCAAATGCCTTATTGCAGAAATGAGAACCCCCATCACTGATGATTGCTCTAGGAGTGCCAAACCAAGTAAAGATATTTTTCTTGAGAAAAGCCACCACACTCCGGGCCTCGTTGTTGGGTAAAGCCACGACCTCAACCCATTTGGAAAAATAATCAACGGCCACCAGAATGTATGTGTTGCCACATGAACTCTCAAAAGGTCCCATGAAGTCAATGCCCCACACATAAAATATGTCAACCTCAAGAATAGTGGTGAGAGGCATTTCCTTCTTTGAAATTCCACTTGCTCTCTGACACTCATTACATCTCTTCACAAGCTCACCCGCATCTTTGTACAATGTAGGCCAACAAAAACCACAGCTAAGCACCTTTGAAGCTGTCCTCGCCCCACCATGATGACCACCGTAGGGAGAGGAATGACAAGTATCTAGAATACTCATTTGCTCCTCCTCCGGAACACATCTCCGGATCACACCATCATTACAAATTTTAAACAAATAAGGCTCATCCCAGTAGTAGTCTAAGCTATCCTGTTTAAGCTTCTTCCTTTGGTTAGAAGAGAGCCCACACGGAACAATACCAGTCATAAGAAAGTTGGCAACATCCGCGAATCAAGGCATGCTATTCACATATACGGAGAGGAGTTGCTCATCAGGGAATGAATCATTAATTTCGAGGCCATCATGGGGCCTCCCCTCCTCCTCCAAGCGGGACAAGTGGTCCGCTACTTGGTTTTTACCCCCTTTTCGATCAACAATCTCAAGGTCAAACTCTTGAAGCAGTAGAACCCATCTCATCAACCGAGCCTTAGAATCCTTCTTTGTCATCAAATAGCGGAGTGCTGCATGGTCAGTATGAATTATCACCTTGGCACCCATGAGATAAGGCCTAAACTTCTCCATTGCAAACACAATTGCTAGCAACTCTTTTTCCGTCACCGTGTAATTCACTTGAGCATCATTCATTGTTTTGCTTCCATAATACACCGGGTGAAACATCTTATTCGCTCTTTGACCCAAGACCGCTCCTACCGCAACATCACTTGCATCACACATGAGCTCAAAAGGTAAGCTCCAATTGGGTGCGGTAATAATGGGAGTGGTTGTCAATTTATACTTGAGAATTTCAAAAGCCTTCATGCATTCATCATTTAACACGAACTTGGAATCCTTTTCCAATAACTTGCACAAAGGATTCAGTACCTTAGAAAAGTCTTTGATGAATCTTCGGTAGAACCCTGCATGCCCAAGAAAACTTCTAACCCCCTTGACTGAAGTAGGAGGAGGAAGCTTTGAAATCACTTCAATTGTAGCCTTGTCCACCTCTATTCCGTTCTTTGAGATCTTATGGCCGAGGACAATGCCCTCCTCGACCATAAAGTGACATTTTTTCCAGTTAAGCACAAGATTTGTCTCTTCACACCGGGCCAACACTTTGTCAAGATTCTTCAAACACTCATCGAAGGGTCACCCACAACACTGAAATCATCCATGAACACTTCCAAGAAATCCTCCACCATGTCGGTAAATATAGACATCATACACCGCTGAAAGGTAGCTGGTGCATTACACAAACCAAATGGCATCCTAGAAAATGCAAAGATGCCATACGGACACATGAAGGTTGTTTTCTCTTGATCTTCCGGACCAATCAAAATCTAGTTGTAACCTGAGTACCCATCCAAGAAATAGTAGAAGGCACGCCCGGCAAGTCTATCTAGCATTTGGTCAAAAAAGGGCAATGGAAAATGATCTTTGCGTGTCACTTTATTCAGCTTGCGGTAGTCCATGCACACCCTCCATCCGGTAACAGTCCTAGTGGGAATCAACTCATTTTGCTCATTGGTAACCACAGTCATACCACCCTTCTTCGGCACACATTGCACCGGCGAAGTCCAAGAACTATCCGAGATGGGGTACACAACCCCTGCATCTAACCACTTGATCACCTCTTTTTTGACAACCTCTTGCATAGCCTCGTTCAACCTCCTTTGATGTTCCACAAAGGGCTTGGCAGCATCTTCAAGTATAATCTTGTGCATGCAAAAGGCGGGGCTTATTCCTCGAATATCAGCTAGAGTCCATCCAATTGCCTTCTTCCTTCTTTGGAGCACCTCCAGTGTTGCATCTACCTGCACGTTAGTAAGACAAGACGAAAGAATAACAGGTAAAGTTGAACTAGGGCCTAAGAATTCATACCTGAGGTATGAGGGCAAAGGCTTCAACTCCAAAACGTGAGGTTCCTCAATTGAGGGCTTTGTTGGCGGAGTCTTTCTGTTCTCAAGATTCAAAGAGAGCTTACGGGGATCATAAGAGTAAGATCCCATTCCGTGCAAAGCATTAGCACACTCCACCCTGCCTTCATCCTCATTCACATCAAGGTTTAACAATACCGCTTCTAATGGATCTTCCACATTGATCATGGCACTAGTATCATCAACTATCACCTTCGTGACAAGATCCACAAAAGAGCACACTTCAGTACTATTCGGCTGCTTCATTAATTTGTACACATGAAAGACCATTTTTCATCACCCACCCGAAAGGTGAGCTCCCCTGCTTCCACATCAACCAATGCCTTCCCAGTTTCATGGAAAGGTCTTCCCAAAATTATAGGCACCTCATAATCGGCTTCCCAGTCGACTATCACAAAATCAGCAGGCAAGATAAACTTGTCCATCCGGACAAGAACATCATCAATAATACCAAGCGGCCTCTTCATTGTTCTATCCGCCATTTCAATCTCATTCAAGTAGCTCTCGGTTGACCAATACCCAAAGTTTTGAACATGGAGTACAGCATCAAATTGATACTTGCTCCCAAATCACACAATGCCTTTGCAAAATCCGCACACCCAATGGCGCATGGAATGGTGAAAGCGCCGGGATCTTCAAGTTTTGGAGCCATTCAGTGCACAATTGCACTTACTTGATGAGTCATTTTGATGGTCTCACAATCCATGGATCTCTTTTTTGTCACCAAGTCTTTCATGAACTTGGCGTAACCCGGCATTTGCTCAAGAGCTTCCACCAAAAGAACATTGATTGACAAGCTGTTCATCATCACAATAAACTTCTTAAATTGGTTTTCATTATTTTGCTTCGCAAGCCTTTGAGGGTAAGGTGGAGGAGGCCTTAGCAAGGGAGCCTTAGCCTTGGGAACTACCGTTTCCGGTATGTCTATTACGTGTACCCTAGACGGGTTCACGTCATCTTGAGTCTCCACCTCATTATCATGAACATCAATCCTCACTTACGCATTTAAATTCTCTTCACTCACTTGCTCACTATAGGAACATCATCATCTTGCACTCAACCTCATCACTCACAACTTCCTTTTGCTTGGAGGTATTCACATCACCACCTCGACCGCTTCTAGTAATCACCGACATTGCATGCCCGGTGTTGTCCCACCCTTCGGGTTTACTACCGCATCACTAGGTAGAACCCCCTTAGGGAGAGTATTCAAAGATGCGAAATCTGGCCAAGTTGAACCTCCAAATTTTGGATTGAAGTATTGTGGGATGCCAACTGGGCATCAGAGTCGGCGTTCTTTTTCATGTTCAAACATCATCTCGATCCTCCCCATCTCATTGTTTGACGAGCTAGGACCTTGGGATGGAAATGGAGACGGGTTGTTTGGTTGTTGATACATCGTAGGCCTTTGAAAGCCTTGCCCCCGATTCCCTTGATTGCCATTATTCCAACCCCCTTGGTTGTTGTTTCCTCCCCAGTTGTTGTTGTTGCCACTCCAGTTGCCCTGGTTGTTCTGGTTGCCCCAATTCTGATTGACTTTTCCCCAGTTGCTATTTCCTTGTTGGTTTTGATTCCCCCAATTTCCTTGGGATCTCCACTGTTGTTGTTGGTTAGGAGCATTGCCCCTTTGTCCTTGATAATTGCTCACGTACTGCACTTCTGCACTTTGCTCATCATACCCATCATCTTAGTTGAAACCACCACTACCTTGCTCATATTGATCCGGGCTTCCTTAACTTTGTTGACCTCTTTGTCGCCTCTTGTTGACCAACATGTTGACACCTTCCATAGCATTTACTTGTCTCGGCGCTTGAACTTGTTGCAATTGAGCTTTTGCCAACTGGTTCATTGTTGTAGTTAACTCTACTATTGCCTGGCCATAGTCGTGGAGCTCTTTGTGCAAGTGAATCACAGTGGGGTCACCCTGTGGCACATTGGCTCGACTTTGCCAAGCTGAGGAAGTATCTGCCATCTCATCCAAGATCTCACACGCCTCAACATAAGGTGTGTTCATAAAATTTCCCCCTGCTAGATGGTTCACTACACACTGATTGGTCGTTTAATCCCACGGTAAAATGTCTGCTGAATCATTACTTCAGTCATATCATTGTTCGAACATTCTTTCACCACTGTCCGATACCTTTCCCAGATCTCATGAAGTGGTTCATTAGGTTCCTATTTGAAATCCAAAATCTCATATCTCAAAGTCGCCATATGCCCAGGCGAGAAAAACTTAGCTATAAACTTGTCCGCCAACTCATCCAACGTAGTGATGGAATGGTTGGAAAGTATTTCGAGCCAGTCTAAAGCTTTCCCTCTAAGTGAAAAAGGGAACAATCTCAATCTCAATGCATCCTCCGATACATTTGTCTGTTTGCTTCCCCAGCAGGTATCCACAAAGCCTTTAAGATGTTTTTACGCATTCTGATGGGGAGCGCCTGTGAAGTACCCTCGCTTCTCCAATAAAGTCAACATCACATTTGTAATTTGGAAATTGCCCGCCCGGATCCGGGGTGGGACAATTGCACTTGCGTATCCTTCATTTCGAAGCACCCAAGGAGCGACTCTTGGAGGAGGCGGGGAAGGCTCTGGAATATTTTCATTGGCCTGGCGGCCTCTTCTTTCTCCTTGAGGTACTAGAGGTACCTCATCATCACCATTATAATCTACCTCCTCCCCCGGGAGAACATTTCCAAGAGGATCATTGTTTGCCATTTTGTACCTGAATTGATGACACACACAAGTTAGTAACACAGAAGGAAAGAAAAACAAGACACAAAACTAGTTAGATAGATAGCCAAAACCGTTTAACTCCTCGGCAACGGTGCCAAAAAGTGATCGGTTCCAACCCTATACCACTATAGAATGGCAAGAGCGGTCGATGCAGCTTTTACCCGAAAGGTCGAGATCGAATCCACAGAGAGCTAAGAAAGGTTTGGAATTGGGTTCCTATCTAATCTAGCAATGTGCGATGTTCTTAATTGCACTTCCAATCATTCGTTGTTTGTTTACTAATTTACTTTAATATTAATGATGCAGGAAAATAAGCTAAGTATGATATTTTTGTAGAGGTTTTCTTAATTGATAAAAAGGCACTAGAGAAGTGACTTATACCTAGGTGAGTATCTAACGGGATCTAAAACTTAGGGCAAATTTGTTACAATTGGGATCATGATATCGCCATTGCACATAACTACTCACTCTATTCCTCTCGGTAGTTTGAGTGACTTTGCCCTAATTGGCTTTCTCAAGTCCAATTAGGTGTTCAAACAATGCAAGCAAAATTGGCTCAAGTTGGGTATTGCTATCTCTAGGTTTAATCCTTTAATTGGGCTATCAATCTCTTGAATGCACCCCAATTCCTTGTTGGCCAGAATTTCCTAGACTTAGTCTCTCTTACTTAAGAAGAGCCTAAGTCACAATGGCACAAATCAGTGTTTGCAACCACCGATTCAATATTTAAAGCATAAATCAAGCCAAATATCATTCACCCATAAATATTTAAGCCCTAAAATAGAAGACCCATTAAATACCCACACTAGGGTTGAGCCACAACCCTAGCTAATGAGTTTGGCTACTCATAATCCAAGAAGAAATCATAGATTGAGATGAAGTATAACCCATAAAAAGTAAATACAAGATTAAAATCTAAGATTAATTGCTAGAGATGTTCTAAAATTACTCAAAAAGGCTAAAAACGGCTGTTCACGTGCTCTACCAAACAGATGACCAAAAAATATGAAAAAGAACTATTTATACAAAGATAAATTTTTCGGACACAAATGCCCCTACGAAGGTTTCGCTGACAGCGGAAAATGGACCGTTGCAGCTCTATGGCTACCGCGGCCGCGCAAAATCAAGCGCGGACCACGGTCTTTAATTTTTAGCTTCACTTCTGGCTCTCTGATTTTGGTCTCCGCTGAGGGCGGTAACTTGACCGCTGCCGCGCTAGGGACACTGCTGCCATGCAATTTCACCGCGGGCAGCGGTACTTTGTTAGGACCAAAGTGTAACCCTCTGAACCTTGCCACCGCTGAGAGCAAAATCAAGACCGCCTCAGCAGTGGACTCTCCGCGTCCGCGTTTGTTTCTTCTCTGTCAGCGCTCAGTTGACTCAGCTTTGAACTTGTGCAGGTTTCACTCCTCTTTGAGCTGGTTATGACTTCCTTGTCTCTCTTTGACCAAACACTGCAAACAAGCACAATAAGTTAGCTTTCAGGTTGTACACACTTTTAATCCAAAACCTAACTGAAAATAAGCATAAAATAGGCTTGAATCCCTAGTTATCAACTGCCCCAAACTTAAGCTTTTGCTTGTCCTCAAGCAAACAAAGTAATTCCCACCTCCTCAAGATAAAAGAAAGGAAAATTTCAGTTGTCCTAAAGTAACCTCATCAAGTATCAATTGGGACTAACAATTACCCTCAACTCAAATGCATTATTAACAATACACAACCTTTTCAGCACCATTGCTATGGTGCGACACAAAAGCATCGAATGTTGACTAAACTCATCAATGAAACTCTTTCTGTCACATTGGTCGTTGTGGAACCCAAACTCATACTCCTCAACTCTCCATAAGCAAACCTCACTTTTAGATTGTAGCACTCAGAACGAGGATTGTGGAGAACACACTCATCTCTCTCAAAGGAAGGTCACAAGTCCGGCTCTAAGTACCATAAGCTTGCCCCTTATATGAGTCACCACTAATGTAAGCTCACTCAACTCAAGATCATATAGGGCTTTTGCGGGAATGTAATGATGGCTTTTGGTTCAGGGTAGGAAATATTGGTCTATGAAGGTTTCATCTTTCCTTAAGCACTTCATTTGCTTCATTTTGGCACACATTTTCTTGACTCTTTGAGTCATTTACTTCTTCGTTAGGGGCTAGAGAGACACACTATCACTCTTTCTTGTTCATTTCAATCCTTTTTCTCCTTTCTAATCTTTCCAAGCCTTTCATCTTTTGCTTTTATTGAATCCCTTCATTTCTTCTACACTGTTCATTTTCTTTTGACTTTTGACTTTTCTTTCTTTTTCTTTTTACCTTCCCTTTTCTTTATTTTGTACCTTTTACTACTTTTGCATTCCTCGTCTCTCCCCCCAAACTTATGCTTTTCCCTTGTGCTAAGGAAAGATCGGGTGCCAAGAGAGGATCATTGTAGAACGCATAAAGGCTTGTATCATGGTTATTGAAAGAATAAGGGTTATGGCTCAACGGGGTTGACTAGGGATATCATCATTGGTGGGATATGGATGTTTTCAAGTCTCAATTAGGATCAAGGAGAGCCTATAATCACTTCTCAAGTCAAGCTACACTTAGGATTTCGCCTAGACAAACATTCAGGGCAAGTTCTAGACTCATTGGCACGGGACTTGGACTTGCAAATCAATACCTCACCACACAAGCTATAGGATTGCTAAAAAGACAGAGTCGAGGGCCCACAACAACCTTAGCTAAGATTTGAGCAACACAAATGGTTCCGAGAAACCACTCGATGATTGTTTAGTCAACACAAGAGTCTCAAGGTCACAACTATCATCATCCTATACACACCAATTTGTTTTTAACCATAAGGTCAAAGGTAAATGTGTTAGGCCCAAGTGAAGCTTTGCCTGAGGCACTATTTCTCACTAGCTACTATCTACTCAAAAATGAAAAGAAAAATAGACTCAAACCCTTAAGATTTCATGCCATCCATCATCGGGACGAGCCACCCGGTTCACACAAACTCCACCTTTGGAAAGAACCGTGGCATTAAGAAAACTAAAGGCTTATTGATCGCCAAAAACTTGTGAAGTAAGAAGTTACGAACCAAAAAAGAAGGTACTAAATGAAACAAGAAGCTATACTATTAAGGAAAATTGCAAGAGAAGTTATGAGGTAAAATGCGGAAAGTAAACTAAATATGTACAATAGGGGGTTTAGACGAGTATACAT
>NW_017683146.1:0-8854 GCF_001879085.1 Nicotiana attenuata
ACATTGGGGAAGAGTCTACATGAAATCAAGGATGGGGCTATCAACGTCAAAGCTTTTGATGGTTCCCAAAGGTCCACTATTAGGGAGATCAGTTTATGTCTGCAAATGGGACCAACTTGGTTCGATGTTGATTTTCAAGTAATAGACATCCCAGCATCATACAACTTATTATTGGGATGACCTTGGATCCACGCCGCTGGAGCTATAGCATCAACCCTGCACCAGGCAGTAAAATTCGAGTGGAATCACCAAGAGGTGATTATTCATGGTGACGGGAGTAACCCCATATACAGTCGCCAAACCACCCCAGCGATTGAAGGAAGAAGGAAGCTAGGAGTAGAAACCTACCACCAGATTGAGCGAGTCAACGCCGTGGACAAAGATAAGTGGTGGGATAACAAGATAGAAAGTATACTAAATTGGAGCGGGTATGAACCTGGAAAGGGCTCGGCAAGAACCTCCAAGGAATCACCAAGCCTATCAAACTGAAGAAACATGGCACCACTTTCGGGTTAGGGTATGGATATACTTGGCAAGAATTCAGGAACTGGTCGCCACCATGGCGCGGCCCTTACTACCCGCTGGAGCACCCAATACCCCGCCTGGAGCAAACTTTCCAGCCAGAGACATCATATATGGGTCAGAGGAAGATGAAACATTGGCAGCAATGAAGAACCTGTTCTTGGAAGATGACAATATGGACTGTCATGTCATTCTCGAGGAGGAAGGGGAGGAAGGCCCTTCCATACAAGCTGTGAGCCGAGGAGCGCGCCTCAACAATTGGTCCATCAGAACCACCAAGGCCCGGAAAGCTTCGGGGTAGCAAGGCTGAACAAAGCACTATGCATTATCTTTTACTTTTTTGCTAGTTGATTTCCCTTCAGTATTATCTTTAAAATTTTGAAAAGAGCTCCGATGTTCAAAACAATTTTGGAATTTATCAAAGTATTTCATTTTCTTATAAGTCTCGCTCTTATTATTTTTCTCTATCATTTATTTTATTTTACACAGTATTACTATTACTTATCTTGATGAACCGACGAGTGTGACATGCGACGAGGTAAGCAACAAACGGATATAGACTCAGAAGAGGATGAGATACCAGAAGAGATCGTTAAAGAGGTCGAGGACTTTGAGAATAGACCTAAGTCTAACCTGGACGAAACTGAGGTCGTCAACTTGGGGAATACAGAGAATGTGAAGGAAACGCACACCAGTGTTCACTTGTCACCGTTAGAAAAGGAAGAGTACGCGGAGTTCTTAAAAGAATATGAGGACATATTTGCCTGGTCGTATGATGATATGACCGGTCTCAATACATCTATTGTAGCTCACAAACCGCCAACAGATCCAACATGTCCGCCGGTAAAGCAGAAACTCAGAAAGTTCAAGCCAGATATGAGTTTGAAAATCAAGGAAGAAGTTACCAAACAAGTCAAAGCCAAGGTCCTCAGGGTAGTGGAGTACCCAACATGGTTAGCCAACATTGTGCCAGTGCCAAAGAAGGACGGGAAGGTCAGAGTCTGTGTCGACTATCGGGACCTCAACCGGGCTAGTCCGAAAAATGACTTCCCCTTACCGAACAAACACATCCTGATCGACAACTGCGCCAAGCACGAGCTGCAGTCATTCGTCGATTGTTTTACCGGATATCATCATATATGGATGGACGAAGAAGACGCGGAGAAAACGGCTTTCATCACGCCATGGGGAATGTATTGTTACAAGATGATGCCGTTTGGATTGAAGAATGCTGGGGCCACCTACATGAGGGCCATGACTACTATTTTCCATGACATGATACACAAAGAGATCGAGGTGTATGTAGATGACGTCATCATGAAATCCAAGAGAGCCACTAATCACATGGAAGATCTGAGGAAGTTCTTCAACAGACTGGGAAGGTACAACTTGAAACTGAATCCCGTCAAATGTGCATTCGGGGTTCCCGCCGGAAAACTGCTTGGATTCATCGTAAGTCGCCGAGGAATAGAACTGGATCCGTCAAAGGTTAAAGCCATTCAGTAATTGCCGCCGCCAAAGAACAAGAAAAAGGTTATGAGTTTCTTGGGGAGGCTCAACTACATCAGCCGGTTCATAGCACAGTCCACTGTCATTTGTGAACCAATCTTTAAGATGTTGAAAAAGGACGCCTCTACTAAATGGACTAATGATTGTCAAAAGGCCTTCGACAGAATCAAGGAATACCTGTCAACGCCGCCAGTCCTGGTTCCGCCCGAACCGAGTAGACCGCTATTGCTCTACCTTGCAGTACTGGATGGGGCATTCGGCTGTGTTTTGGGACAACATGATGAAACAGGGAGAAAGGAGCAAGCCATCTACTATCTCAGCAAGAAGTTCACCCCGTATGAGGCCCGGTATTCCCTGCTAGAGCGCACGTGTTATGCTCTGACTTGGGTAGCTCAGAAGTTGAGGCATTATTTCTATGCCTATACCACTTATCTCATATCAAGGATGGATCCGCTAAAGTACATCTTCCAGAAGCCCATGCCCATGGGCAAGCTAGCCAAATGGCAAATCCTGCTGAGTGAATTTGATATTGTCTACGTGACCCAGAAAGCGATCAAAGGACAAGCACTGGCCGATCATCTTGCCGAAAACCCCGTGGGTGGAGGATACGAGCCTCTAAAAATGTATTTTCCTGACGAGGAGGTCTCTTTCATAGGAGAAGACATTGCAGAATCCTATGATGACTGGAGAATGTTCTTTGACGGAGTAGCAAACTTTAAAGGAGTTGGCATAGGAGCAGTTCTAGTATCAGAAACAGGTCAGCATTATCCACTGTCCGCCAAACTCAGGTTCCCGTGCACCAACAAAATGGCCGAGTATGAAGCCTGCATCTTGGGGCTCAAGCTGGCCATTGACATGAACGTTCAGGAGTTACTAGTGATCGGGGATTCCGACTTGCTCATACATCAAGTTCGAGAAGAGTGGGCAACCAAGAACTCCAAGATACTCCCATACTTGCATCACGTACAGGAGTTGAGGAAGAGGTTTACAAAGACAGAATTCCGGCATGTCCACAGAGTCCAGAATGAGTTCGCCGATGCATTGGCCACTCTATCATCCATGATTCAGCATCCAGATAAGAACTTCATTGATCCTATCCCGGTAAAAATCCAGGATGAACCCGCTTACTGTGCTCATGTCGAGGAAAAAGCAGATGGAAAACCATGGTTTCATGACATTAAGAAGTATCTGTCAACAGGAGAGTATCCAGAACTTGCAAACACTACTCAAAAGCGCACACTGCGGAGGCTATCCAATTACTTGTTTCACGGCGGAGGAATCCTATACAGGAGGACTCCCGATTTGGGATTACTAAGATGTGTCGAAGCAAAGGAAGTATCCAGGTTATTGGAAGAGGTTCATGCAGGGACCTGCGGCCCGCACATGAATGGTTTCGTCTTAGCCAAGAAAATACTCCGAGCTGGTTATTTTTGGATGACTATGGAGACGGACTGCATCCTGTATGTCCGAAGGTGCCACCACTGTCAGATACACGCACACATGATAAAGGTGCCTCCTAATGAGCAAGCTCGCCTTGGCCGTTCGCGGCTTGGGGAATGGATGTCATCGGGCCTATCGAGCCTGCCGCATCAAACAGGCACAGGTTCATTCTAGTGGCAATTGATTATTTCACCAAATGGGTTGAAGCAGCGTCATATAAAGTAGTAACCAAGAAGGTTATGCCAGACTTTGTCCGCGACCGTATCATTTGCCGGTTCGGCGTCCCAGAGTCAATCATCACTGATAATGGTTCAAATCTTAACAGTGATCTGATGAGGGCAATGTGTGAGACGTTCAAGATTAAGCACAGGAATTCTACAAGGCCTCAGATGAATGGAGCTGTAGAAGCGGCCAATAAGAACATCAAGAAAATACTAAGGAAAATGATAGAAAAACACAAGCAGTGACACGAAAAGCTATCATTTACTCTGTTGGGATACCGTAACACAGTCCACACATCAACTGGGGCAACTCCTTATATACTGGTTTACGGGACCGAGGCAGTCATCCCAGCCGAAGTAGAGATTCCCTCCCTGAGGATTATACAGGAAGCGGAACTTGAAGATGCAGAATGGGTAAAAAGTCGCTATGAGCAGTTAGCCCTCATAGACGGGAAAAGACTAAACACAGTTTGTCATGGTCAATTGTATCAGAACAGAATGTCCAGAGCCTTAAAAAAAGGGTCAGACCGAGACAATTCACGCCAGGACAGCTAGTACTGAAGAAAATTTTTCCGCATCAGGATGAAGCCAAAGGAAAGTTCTCTCCTAACTGCCAAGGCTCGTACATGGTTCATCGGGTCCTAACAGGAGGGGCCCTCATACTCGCAGAGATGGATGGAGAAGTCTGGCCAAAGCTAACTAATTCAGATGCAGTCAAACGCTATTATGTGTAATCATTATGATTTCTGTATAATGTAATTTGAATTACGCCTGACCTGATTCCTGTTTAAGAGGGGATACGTAGGCAGCCCTATGGGTTCGGTCACAATTCAATAAAATTTTCATTTCCCCCACTATTGGAAACTGGGCAGAATTTTGAGGAGGACCCTCAAAATTCCGGAGCAAAAGAGGTCGCAATATCTTGAACAGCGTCGCAGTCGTCGGTTCATCTAAAAGAAAATCGTTTTTATTATTATTTATGTGTTTACATCATATTTTTGAAAGTTATGCATGGCTACTATCAAATTGCTTTGTTTAGCGACGCTACCCCCCAATGAAAACAAGAGCCGAGTAGGATGAGCGAGGTCCACGGGAAGACGAACTAATCTTCCCCCTTTACAAACTCACGATCTTTCTTTGAATGCAGGCACCCCAAAACGTAGAACCATCAGATACGGTTACATATTCATATTTTGCAGGAGTACAACTCTCAGAATCATCGCTCACTTACAAGTGCTGTCCGCACATGACATCCCAGCAGCCACTCAGCTATCATCTATTAGCTAAGAGCTTTCGTTACTACTCACCTTTATCTGCATTTTGCATAAGGCTACCTTTCTGCCTTCCGAGGTTAAGCTCTACCTCCATCTGCATTTTCTGCATAAGGCTACCATTCTGCCTTCCGAGACTAAGCATTGTCTCCATCTGCATTTTGCACTGCATAAGGCTACCTTTCTGCTTTCCGAGACTAAGCATTCTCTCCACCTGCATTTTCCTTCATTGCATAAAGCTACTTTTTTGCCTTCCGAGACTAAGCACTGTCTCCATCCTACATTTCCTTGCATTGCATAAGGCTACTTTCCCGCCTTCCGAGACTAAGCGTTGTCTCCATCCTACATCTCCTTGCATTGCATAAGGCTACTTTTCTGCCTTCCGAGACTAAGCACTGTCTCCATCCTGCATTTCCTTGCATTGCATAAGGCTACTTTTCTGCCTTCCGAGACTAAGCGCTGTCTCCATCCTGCATGGCTGAAATATCGCCACCTCTTATTTGCATCGGCTGAAATACCGCCAGCTTTATTTAAATCTTGCATGGCTGAAACATCGCCAATTTTGTTTAAATCTCTCATATCGGCTGAAAGACTGCCAATTGCATTCAAATCTTTGCATCGGCTAAAAAATCGCCAACTTTATTTAATTCTCTGTATTGGCTTAAAAACCGCCAGTTTTGTTTAAATTTCTGTCGGCTGAAATATCGCCATTTGTATTTATACTTCATATCGACTGAAATATCGCCATTTATACTTATGCTTTGCGTCGGCTAAAATATCGCCATTTATACTTATGCTTTGTGTCGGCTGAAATATCGCCATTTATATTTATGCTTTACATCGGCTGAAATACCGCCAAATCCTGCATTTCATGGGCTGAAATACCGCCAAACCGTCCAAGGGCATCATTGTTCGGAGGTACCATTTTCATAGCTCGAGAACGCCATGCCATGGCCTGAGGACCCCGCTTTATATTTTTCATATCATTATTCAAAGGCATCATGGTTCGGAGGCACCATCGTCATAGCCCGAGAACGTCATTTCATAGCCTGCGAATCCTTCATTATACGCTTCATGGCCCAGGATGTCATGGTCTGACGACATCATCCTAACCGTCCAAAGACAGCATTCATGGTCCAAACGGGAACTTGGATCACGTTTAAATTCTGCACGATATGTTTGTATTACTCATTCGCAGGTACATCAGCTGGCAACGACCGTCATAGCAGGAGCAATCCCGCTCCGGTTCCCGCAGCCCATCAGTCCCTGACCATCCTTCCCAACCTAAATATTGCGTCCGTCTTTTTCAAAACCGCCATCGGCATATCCCGTCGATGTACCCTGAACTACATATGACCTGATTTCTGTAAGACCAGGGATATGTAGGCAGCTCAGAAACCAGAGCTCGGTCAAAACCTTTGCAAGTCGTTTCTCTCGGTCAAAATTGGTCATTATATCTTTACCCGACAACTCTTTCATCCTTCCCGGGTAAAGAGGGGCAGCTGTTGATACCCAATTTTTTCCCTATCTATTTTTATACTCAAAATATTCTCAAAATAGCATGTACATCCATATATAAGTATGCCCAAGAATTTTTGACATTTTTCTAATTTTTAAAGCTTTTAAAAATCATTTTTATTATTTTGTTTTAAAAGTACAAAACCCAATAATTATTCCCAAAAATATCATTTTGGTGAGTAATTTATTTCCATCCTCCTATTTACATCACAATATAATTAAGTTAATTGTTTGCATATTTTTTTTATAAATCTATTTGATATTTTAAGCTAAAATTGCATAAAATTGCAATTATAGCCTATATTGCGATTAATAGCATCTTACAATTATAAAATTGCTCCCAGTATTTTTAAATTAACATTTATATATAATTAATTAATTCAGTGCTTTTAATTTATTTTTAAAAGTCGTTTTAACTATTTTAATCAAATTAAAAGGGGAGAAATTGGCTATTTAATACATAGCCCATTGCGTTTCAATTATAGCCATATTAAACCCCCAATTTAAACTCAATTTTACCGGCCCAAATCCTAAAATCGACCCAACCCTTACCTAATTCATAATACCCGACCCGATCCCCCCTTTAATCACAGCCGTTGATCTAAAAGATCAACGGCTCAAATTAAACCTTTCCTTTTTAATTCACCGACTACCCCCAACCCTAATTCATTTCCACCCTTCAGCCGCCCTTGAATCCCCAAATTCTCTCAAGGTTCTTCGGAACCCTAGCCTCCCCCTACCTTGTTCCACTGTGTTTTCACCGGAGTCCATGGCTTCTCAGGCCACGGACAGCCTATACTCACCTCCTACGGCTCCTACATGCCTGTTGCTCGAAGGTTCGAGGCCAGACCTCGAGGGTCTTCACTCAGACCTTCACCGATTCGAGGATTCCGGCCATCTCCGGCCTTGCTCCGGTGGCTCTTGGTCTTCTGAGCCTGATTCTGACCTCATCCGACTTAGATCGGACATTTTCGAAGCCTTTCTCATTCTAGGGTTCATCTGAAACCCTAACAATCGAGGTTCTCTCCGATTATTTTTAGATCTGTTATATGTTTGCAATATTGCTACAGTTTCTTAAATGTTTTCTCCGATTTTCTTTCAAAAAGTTACTTCTTTTTCGATTAGGGTTTCTGGAAAAGATTTTTGAAAATGTTTCTGACTCTTCTTCTTCTTCTTCTTTTCTTGGCGAATCGATCCATGCTATGTTCTTATTTGCTCTTTTCTGACTCGCATGCTTTTTCGTATGTTCTTATATTTGCTGTATTATGAAGTTTTTCTGTTGTGCTCCGTTCTGTCTCCTACTGGTTTCAGTATCATGCTCTCACATGCCTATCTTATGTGTTCCTTTACTGTGTTTTCCTACTGAGTTTTAGTCCTTTGTTTGCCTTTACCAGACTTTGTTCTTTCTAGATGTGTTTCATCGACTATTTTCTTAAGTTTACACTACCCCTTTATCTCCTGAACTCGTTTATATTCCAAGCTTTTCTTGAAACTTGTTCCCTGTACTTCAAATTAGTTTCTATGTTCTATTTGCCTTGAACCTGCTATTGTGCTTGTATGTTTTTTCATGAGACTCTGAAAGAGGTCTCTGAGTCTGTTTCAATAGCTTGCCTTCTCATCTCTGTGTCGAATTCGAGTTTAAAAACCCTAAGATTTGGGGGTTTCTTTGGCAAGTTTGATTTTGTGTTTGGACAGGGGTTCTATTTTGAAACCTTGAACTCTCAGACTCACTCCGAGTTTATGAACTGAATTTGAACTTTTTCTGCGTTTGTGATTTTGAAACTTTCTTGCTTGTCTTTCGTAATTAGCATGACATCCTTCTTGCTTGACATGTCTTTGTGTTTTATTTATGAGAGCTTCTCTTTCAAAGGTTTTGCCAATTGTTAATTAATTCTGAATCCCTTTAATGTTGCTCACTTGATTGTTACTGATTTTCCCCTAAATTAAACTTTCCTTTACCTCTTTTCTGACTCGGTTCAATCGAACAAGGCTTTCAACTTGGTTCTTTTACTGGCTGTTTTACTGATTCCCTTTCCTTGTTTTTCACAAATCAAGTACCACTAGACATTTACCTTAAATAGTTTTTATGTATTTAACCTTTATTGTACTGCTTGGGAAAATATTCTGATGACCCTTTCCTTAATTATCTTTACCCGTTGGAAATCAGAATCCCTTAATTGAAGGAAAATTGATTTTCAAGGATATTTTCCTTACCTTTTCTTACTTACTTGCTGCACTATAAAAAGGTCCTTCCCTTCTATTCTTTCAACAATCCTCATTCACTGATTTTCGAATCACAAACTCTCTTGCACTCTTTACTCTCTTCTGAGATCTTTTTGCTATTGTTTGCTCGTCAATTTGGCTTACCAAAGC
>NW_017683147.1:0-729 GCF_001879085.1 Nicotiana attenuata
CCGAACGTCCCGGCAAACCAAAATAGCAGAAATGAACTTAGGGGAAGCAGTTAATAGGGGATCCGGGTGTGAATTCTAAAAACGACCGGTCGGGTCATTACATCCTCCCACACTTAAACATTCGTTCGTCCTTGAACGAGCATAGAGAACATACCTGAAGTCCTCAAGTCACTGAGTGCGCACTTCTAGTATACACCCGCGGGCGATCCCACGTCACCCCAATCCACATAAGCCTGACGACACCATCTCAACTGAAATTTAACCTTTCTAGCAATACCAATAGGCCTTCAAGCCAGAGTTCTCACCTTCCATCCGTTTCCAAAAGGCCCGATCCTAAATCCATATCCGGTATCAGTCTCAACCAGCTACTTCAATACAAGCCAACACACACAGGGTACAACCACACCACATGAGATATCACACATAGGCCCACAATAACATTTCTGATAGCAATACTTGCCTGAGATCAAATCCGTACCGGCCATAAGCGTCATATTCGATAGGAACTCTCCTCAAACCTCCACAACACTGGCGATGACACAATAACCACGAAAACCACATAGCAAAACACCCGAATAACCAAATCTCAGCGAATACCAACGGGCACACACCCCACAACTAAAACTCAAGAAGCATAGAACGAAAATGAATGAATACGGGAAAGGAAAACACATAAGGGAACTAACAACAAATCAAACTAGCACAAATTCTCTAAAACACAAATCGCAA
>NW_017683147.1:4565-8854 GCF_001879085.1 Nicotiana attenuata
TACAGGGAATACAATCAACAAAGAAGACTCAAATCCTAAGGGGAAGTCCCCCACACAAGGTTAGGCAAGATACTTACCTCGAACCGGCTAAAATCAACTAGCAACCACGTTCTTGCCACGAGTACTCGACTCCAAATGGCCCAAATCTATTCAATTAAATCACACATTGTAAATAACATCTCAAGCAATTGATCCTACTATTTAATTCAAAGCTAAAGCGCAAAATTAGGCAAAATGACCAAAATGCCCCTCAGGCCAACGTCTCGGAACCGGATGAATTTAACATTTTCAGAACCCTCGTACTCTCACGAGTCTAACCATATAAAAATCTCCCAAATCGGAGGTCAAGCACCCCCTCAAAACTCAATAATTCGGTCTATGAAGTTCTACCCATTTTTCACTCAAAATCTGAAATTAAAGGATGAAATTAAGAGGAGATTCATGGAAATTGGTCTAAATCGAGTGAGAAGCACTTACCCAAGTTGCCCAGGTGAAAATCCCTTCAAAAATCGCCAAGAGCCGAGCTCTAGAAGTCAAAATGTGATAAAATGGTGAAACCCTCGAATTTGGGGTTTAATTCTGTCTGCCCAGCGATTTGTTCATCGTGATAGCGGAACAACGATCGCGATCGCATAGAGGAAAATTTGAGAAGGCCCAGAAATGTACATCGCGAACGCGATGATGAGAACGCGAACGCGGAGAAGAGAAAAGTAGTGCTTCGCGATCGCGGAAGCATGAACGCGAACACGTTGAAGGAAAATATTGAGGTCCAGAAGTTGCTATACGCGAACGCGTGAAAGCCTATGCGAACGCGAAGAGGAAATAAACTGGGCTTCGCGAATGCGGGAGGAGTTATGCGAACGCGAAGAGGAAATAAGCTGAGCTTCGCGAACGCTATGAGACAGATGCGAACGCGAAGAAGGATTTCGAGGTGGTCTTCAACAATGCATCGCGATCGCGGGAGAATCTTCGCGATCGCGTATAAGGATATCAGAAGCAGCAACAACAGCAGTTCAAAATAGGAGGAAAATGACCCGTTGAGCATCCGAACCACACCCGAGGCTCCCGGGACCCCGTCTAATCACACACACAAGTCATATAACCTAACACGGACTCGCTCGAAGTTTCAAATCACATAAAACAACATCGAAACGACGGATCAAAACCAAAAATCAAGCTTATGGACTTCCAAATCTTCAAAATACGCTTTCGATCAAAAACCTAACCAAACCACGTCCGAATGACCTGAAATTTTGCACACACATCCCAAATGACATGACGGAGCTAGTGCAGCTTCCGGAATTCCATTCCGACCCTCGGATCAAAAACTCACTATCGGACCGGAAACTTCAAACATTCAAACTTCGGCATTTCAAGCCTAAATTAGCTACGGACCTCCAAAATACATTCCGGACACGCACCCAACCCCGAAATCACCTAACGGAGCTAATGGAACCATCGGATTTCCATTCCGAGGCCGTCTTCACACTGTTCTGACTACGAACCACTTTCCAACACTTAAGCTCTCATTTAGGGGCTAAGTGTCCGAAAACTCTCCGAAACCCCACACCGAACGTCCCGGCAAACCAAAATAGCAGAAATGAACTTAGGGGAAGCAGTTAATAGGGGATCCAGGTGTGAATTCTAAAAACGACCGGTCGGGTCGTTACATCCTCCCACACTTAAACATTCGTTCGTCCTCGAACGAGCATAGAGAACATACCTGAAGTCCTCAAGTCCCTGAGTGCGCACTTCCAACATACACCCGCGGGCGATCCCACGTCACCCCAATCCACTTAAGCCTGACGACACCATCTCAACTGAAATTTAACCTTTCTAGCAATACCAATAGGCCTTCAAGCCAGAGTTCTCACCTTCCATCCGTTCCCAAAAGGCCCGATCCTAAATCCATATCCGGTATCAGTCTCAACCAGCTACTTCAATACAAGCCAACGCACACATGGTACAACCACATCACATGACATATCACACATAGGCCCACAATAACATTTCTGATAGCAATACTTGCCTGAGATCAAATCTGTACCGGCCATAAGCCTCATATTCGATAGGAACTCTCCTCAAACCTCCACAACACTGGCGATGACACAATAACCACGAAAACCACATAGCAAAACACCCGAATAACCAAATCTCAGCGAATACCAACTGGCACACACCCCACAACTAAAACTCAAGAAGCATAGAATGAAAATGAATGAATACGGGAAAGGAAAACACATAAGGGAACTAACAACAAATCAAACTAGCACAAATTCTTCTAAAACACAAATCGACAAAAACATCTAACAAGAAAGAATGAAAGCATATAAAAGACTCACAAGGATCTTATACTGATATAACTCTCACCGCAGTACACAGCCCGGTCTCAACATATCAAATCACCTGAAATCACGAGGGTCCCGCCCTCAACACTGAATCACAAGTAGGGCACACATCAACCCATCTAGAGACTCTCACTAGATCCATTCCATCTACAAATTACAACATAGGCTGGCTCCCACACCGGTGGAGCATAGAAATCACAGCTCGTAACCAAGAATACTCAGAGATCACATCAAACCTACCGAAACAGACAACATGAATTTACTACTAGCCTCATAACTCTCGACAACAGCTAGAATGGACGATAGACACGGCTATCACTCATAGAACCTCCCAACAGAATAATCACGTAGACAGAGTACAATCATGAAACGCACTCATAAATGGAACACAAATAAGGGAACTCACCCCGATAAGCAGAACTGTGATGAACTACAGATAGTGCCCCTCTATAACAAACCGAATCCGTACCTGAATGACATTCAACTGGCGCACCGGCCTCAAGCCTACTATATGAAACACATCAACGAGCTGGGCCTCCCCCTCTTGGGTGCCCTCTACCTGCCTGAATACCTCGCTGGGACACACCGGTCCGAAGTCTGGGACAATCTCTCACCGTGTGACTAGTATCTCCACACTCAAAGCACCCTCTCTGCTGATGAGGCGGTGGGAACTGTGCGGTATGGGTACTTCGAGACCTATGAGCACCTGATTCACCATGCAAAGCCTGAAGCGCGAACTGAACTGGCTGACCCGCAAAACCTCTACCATGACTAACCCTGCCTCCAAAATAAGGACCAGTATATCTCCTCGGTCCACGAGGGCTCCTCGCCTCCTCAAACTCTCTCTCCTGATCTCGTCTGCTCTCTCTCTCATGACCCTGCTTGCCCTCTCTCTCTCTCTAGCATGCATACCCTCTATACTCCTAGCAATGTTCACCACCTGCTGATACGGAATATCCATCTCCAACTCACGGGCCATGCTGGACCTGATGCTAGGAATAAGCCCCTCAATGAACCGGCGAACCTTCTCGCGAATAGTAGAAACCAAGGCTGAGGCATGTCTAGCCAAACTGGTGTAACGGATAGCATACTCCGAGACGGTCATAACACCCTGGCGCAAATGCTCAAACTCCGTGCGCCATGCATCCCTGAGGCTCTGAGGAACAAACTCTCTCGGGAACATGTCTGAAAACTGGGTCCAAGTCAGTGAAGCTGCCTCGTCTGGGCTGTCTAACGCATAGGTGCGCCACCAATCATAGGCGGCTCCTTGAAGTTGAAAAGTAGTGAAAGAGACCCCGCTCGATCCAGAGATACCCATAGTACGGAGAATACAGTAAAACTCATCAAGAAACCCCAAGGCATCGTCTGATGCTAATCCACTAAACACCGGAGGATCATACTTCTTGAACCTCTCTAATCTCATCTGCTCCTACTCGGAAGCCGCTGCCATGCCCTCGGACTGAACTGGTGCCACAGGCGGCGCAAGAATAATCTCTGGGACCTGCCCAACATGCGCTCGCTGCTCAGGAGTGCGGGCGGCGGGAGTCTGTGCTCCTCCCCCGGCCTGGGATGTGGCTGCAGCAAGGGGAAGCAATCCTGCCTGAGCCAAAGTGGTGTACATACTCATGAACTGTGCCAAAGTCTCCTGAAGGGCTGGAGTAGTAGTAGCTGTAGGCGTGTCAGGTGCCTGGACTCCGGCTGGATCTGCTGGTGGTACCTCGGCAGCAGCTCGCGCAGGTGCTCTCGCTGCACCACGTGCGCGTCCTCGAACTCTACCCCGGCCCCGACCTCCGACGGCTGCAGTAGGGGGCGCGGGTGCCTGATCACCTCGGGTAGTACGTGTCCTCACCATCTGTGAGAGAGTGGAAGACAGAGGTTCAGGATTGTAAATGTCAAAATCTCGCACGACAGGGAAATCAAATGAAGTGAAAATTTTCCTAT
>NW_017683148.1:0-786 GCF_001879085.1 Nicotiana attenuata
ACCCAGGATACTACCAGAATTAGAATAGTACAGTGTGGAAGAGCCGGCTCTCATGCATCCAAGTTCAGAGGGAGCTTGGGGGTCCCAAAGCATGGCTTGCAAGAGAGGGGCAGAACTTATAGCTAAGAGTAAGTGCAAAGTGAAAGGGAATTGGGGGGCCATGACAGGTGGTGGTCATACCTAGCTATAAAGTAGGCTGGCACACCCCTGACCACCTGCTTGGTCAAACACATTAAGAGCAAACCCTTGAAGGTCAGACCAGAGTCTGGACAGTGATTAGGACACTGCCAGACCCAAGTCTAAAGCTCAACAACACATAAAGGGGGAAAGGGATTGGGAACTCATTGAGTTTGGGATTCAAAGAATCCAATCCAGAATCATGGATAATAATATTAGAGTGTTGTCATGCCCAGAACCATAACTTACCTATAAAGGGGTATGAGGGTTTGGGATTCATAAAGTATCAAAATTCATGACAAACAACTGACAGGATGCATACATAATTTAAATACTGAAATTACAAAGGAAAGGGGGGGGGGGGTACATGTTATAATATGCTAGAACAAATTTCAACTAAAAGAATTGGACAGAAGTGGGCAGAAGTAAACACATTGTAGGTGGAGACATGTAAACTAATTGAGACATACCAATAGAGAAAGCAAAACGAGCGCAGGAGAAACTAGAAGTAAACAAAGTACCACAACATCAACAGTAAAAAGAGAAAGAGTTTTAAAGTGAGAGTGACTGTGGACTCCGATTGCGTCTATGTCGTGTGTTCAAGAAAAA
>NW_017683148.1:985-6453 GCF_001879085.1 Nicotiana attenuata
AGGGAATTCTTATTCAAACGGATACTAACCGTATCCAAATAAGGAAAGGAGAACCAGCCTTGCAAGCAGAATGGCTGTTGCCATAAAAGAAATAGTAAAACCATACAATAGGCAATTAAGTCTAAGTACAGGATTTGAAATTATTTTTCGGAAAGATTCAGTGGGGCCAATCAAAGGAAAAGGAATCAATTAGACTTTGACAGGCTAGTAAAATCAGGATCTCAAGGAAGGAAAAGTTTTTTGAAATCAATTTCGAGTTAAATAAATCACAGGAGGTACTCAGTATATAATGCATGCACAAATAGCAGACATGTGAGGCTAAGTTATGGCAAAAGAAACATCATGCAGCAATAGCATAGAGCAGACATTCAAAGCATGTTAGTTAGGCTTCAAGGTGTAATAGAGAGAGAAGGAGTCAAAAACATGCAGAGAGTCGAGTGAGAATCACAAGCGTAGAACATATAGAGAAAAGAAATGTTGAAACAAGGCATTAAGTTGAATAATTTCAAACATACAAGCATGCACAAACAACCTCACAGGACTTTGAATAGCCTCCCAAAGAGACTAGGGTTTTCAAATCAGTTGAGTTTAGAGACGACAAACAGGTGAAACAACAAGCAATTTCAGAGTCTCAAGTGAAACCCTTAAAAATTAGGGTTTTTAGTAAACCAAACAGATAGGCTCATGAACTCGAATAAGTTCCCGAAATTAGGGTTTTTAACATCAAACAAACCTAGAGATGATCAGCGTATGAATCGAATGAAATCTTAACAAACAGACTCAAACAATCACAAAATTAGGGTTTTCAACATGCTTACTCAGATAAGGAAAACAAACAAACAAAGTCAGAAACATGCCAAGAATAAGAGGGGAACTTCGAAATAACTTAACCTAAAACCATAGTTAAAAGAACAAAGAGTTTTGAAAGCAAAAAATTGGGGAAACTTTGAGAAACATGCTCATAACGTTCAAACACATATAGATCTTGGAGCAGATCTAAGAAATAAATAGAAGGAACCTTAGAGCTAGGGTTTCATAAGAAACCTAGGAGATGAGGAAGGCTTTGGAAACTCCAGATCTAGGCAGGATAGTCGAAGATCGAGCTCGAACGGCCATGGCTGGCCGGACAGAGGTTGAAGGCGACCGGAGAACAGCCATCGAGCAACGGCTTGGTCGAGACCCCTTCAAGATCTGGTCATAGGACCTCAGAGATGAGCGCATAGAAGCCATGGGAGGCCGGTATAGGCCTCCGATGAGTCTGGGAAGCCATGGATTAGGGTTTCGGTGAGAGGCGGCGGCTAGGGTTTGAGGTGAGTTAAGAGAGAGTTGAGAAAAGAGGAGCATTCAGAGGCGGTGTATTGTGAGGAATGGGGTAGGGTTTGGGGTCGTTTGAAATTAAAAAAGGAAAGGGGAGGTTTGGGCCGTTGATAAAAAATGATCAACGACTCAGATTAAAAGAAAGCGGGCTGGTTTGGTTTAATGGGTATTGGGTCGGGTTGATTGGGTAATTGGGCTGGGGTGATTTGGGCTCAAATTGGGGCTGAATTGGGTTATCAATTTGGCTATAATTGAAAGGCATTGGGGCCAAATCGTAAATAGCCAATTTTCCCTTTTTTAATTTTTTATAAAATAGTAACACAATTTTAAAAGTAAACTAAGAGTACTGGGTAAATAATATTGTGTAAATATTAATTTAAAAATGCTGGGATTAATTTTATAATTATAAAATGCTTAAAATTGCAAGATAGAGTATGATTGCAATTATATGCAATCTAGCTTTAAAAATGCCAAATGAATTTGTAAAAATATGCAAAAATTACCTTACTTATATTTTGGTGTAAACATGAGAATAAAATAAGTTACTCACCAAAAAGGATAATTTGGGAATAATTTTGGATTTTTGTGGTATTAAAACAGACAATAAATTGGTTTAAAAATCATGAAAAAATACCAAAACTCATGGGGTGTGCTTATACATGCACACATATGCTATTTTGGAAGTATTTTGGGTACAAAAAATACATAGGGAAAAATTGGGTATCAACAGCTACCCCTCTTTACCCGGGAAGGATGAAAGAGTTGTCGGGTAAAGATGTGATGGCCAATTTTGACTGGAAGCGGCGATTTGAAAAGAATTTGACCGAGCTCTGGTTTCTGAGCTGCCTACATATCCCTGGTTTTACAGGTTCCAGGCCGTATGTAGTTCAGGAACCATTGACGGAACATGCCAATGGCGATTCGAGAGAGACGGGCACGATGTTTTAGGGGGCAAGAGGTACTTGAAACTTGATCGGCGGTGGGGACTGGAGCGGGATCGCTCCTGCGGAGACGGTCATGCTAGGCGGTGTACCTGCGAGTAAGCAATACAGGCGTATATTGTGCATAAACTTAAACATGATGCAAGTTCCTGTTGGACCATGAATGTTGTCCTCGGACCATGATGTCCTGGGCCATGAAGCGCAGAATTAAAGGATTCGCAGGCTATGAAATGATGTTCTTGGGCTATGATGATGGTGCCTCCGAACCATGATGCCTTTGAATAATGATGTGCGGGATATAAAGTGGGGTCCTCGGGCCATGGCATGGTATTCTCGGGCTATGAGGATAATTCCTCCGAATGATGACGCCTTTGGACAGTTTGGCGATATTTCAGCCCATGAGATGCAAGATTTGGCGGTATTTCAGCCGATGCAAAAGCGTAAATGGCGATATTTCAGCCGAAAGAAATTTAAATAAACAGGCAATGTTCCAGCCGATGGAGAATTTAAATAATAGTTTGGCGATATTTCAGCCGATGCAAAAGTGTAAATGGTGATATTTCAACCGATAGAGAATTTAAATAACGTTTGGCGATATTTCAGCCGATACAAAAAATGTAAATGGCGATATTTCAGCTGATACAAAAATGTAAATAGCGATATTTCAGCCGTTTGCAGGATTTAAATAACGTTTGGCGATATTTCAGCAGATACAAAAAAATGTAAATGGCGATATTTCAGCCGATAAAAAAATGTAAATGGCGATATTTCAGCCGATTGCAGGACGTAAGTGGCGATATTTCAGCCATGCAAGAAAGATAAGGTGGCGATATTTTAGCCATGCAAGTGGAGGTAGAGCTCGGAACGCAGAAAGATAGCCTTATGCAGATAATGCAGGATGGAGACAAGCTTGGTCTCGGAAGGCAGAAAGGTAGCCTTATGCAATACAGGAAATGCAAATGGAGACAACGCTTAGTCTCGGAAGGCAGGAAGGTGGCCTTATGCAATGCAGGAAATGCAGATGGAGACAAAAATTAGTCTCGGAAAGCAGAAAGGTAGCCTTATGCAATGCAGGAGATGCAGATGGAGACAACGCTTAGTCTCGGAAGGCAGAAAGGTAGCCTTATGCAATGCAGGAGATGCAGATGGAGACAACGCTTAGTCTCGGAAGGAAGAAAGGTAGCCTTATGCAATGCAGGAAATGCGGATGGAGACAACGCTTAGTCTCGAAAGGCAGAAAGGTAGCCTTATGCAATGCAGGAAATGCAGATGGAGACAACGCTTAGTCTCGGAAGCCAGAAAGGTAGCCTTATGCAATGCAGGAAATGCAGATAGAGACAACGCTTAGTCTCGGAAGGCAGAAAAGTAGCCTTATACAATGCAGGAATTAAAAGGGCGAATAGTAATTAAATCTCTTAGCTGGTAGATGATAGCTGATTGCATCATTGTGGCTGCTGGGGATGTTGTGTACGGATAGCAATTGTAAATAGGTGATGATTCTGAGAAGTTGCATTCTTGAGAAAGCATGAGTGCGTAAATATATCTAATGACATTGCGAATTAAGTGCCTGCATTCAAAGAAAAAACGTGAGTTTTGTAAAAGAGGGAAGGTTAGTTCGTCTTCCCGTGGCCTTTGCTCGTCCTGCTTGACGTTGGGATAGCGTCGCTAAACAACAGCTGTCATAGTTATGCATGATTTAACAAATATGACGTAAGTAGAAAATGGTTTTGTTTAAATGAACCAACGACTGCGACGTGGTTCAAAGCAGTGCAACCTTTCTTGTTCCGGAATTTTGAGGGTCCTCCTCAAAATTCTGCCCCAGTTTACTGTGCTGGCACTTTTGACGGCTGCGCTGAACGGATGAAAAATCAACTTCAGAATTTTAGGGTCCTCCTCAAAATTCTGCCCCAGTACCAATAATAGGGGGACATGAAATTTTTATTAAATTATGACCGAACCCATAGGGCTGCCTACGTATCCCCTCTTAAACGGGAATCAGGTCAGGCGTAGTTCAAAATACATCATAAAGGAAATCGTAAGTGGTTACACATAGTATCGTTTCACTGCGTCTGAATTGATTGGCTTCAGCCAGACTTCTCCGTCCATTTCTGCAAGGATAAGGGCTCCTCCAGTTAGAACCCGGTGAACCATGTACGGACCTTGCCAGTTGGGAGAGAATTTCCCCCTGGCTTCATCTTGATGCGGGAATATCTTCTTCAACACCAGCTGCCCCGGTGTAAACTTCCTTGGCTTGACTCTTTTGTTGAAGGCTCTGGACATTCTGTTCGATACAACTGACCGTGGCAAACTGCATTCATCCTTTTCCCATCTATAAGGGCTAACTGCTCGTAGCGACCTTTTACCCATTCTGCGTCGTCCAACTCTGCTTCTTGTATGATCCTTAAGGAGGGAATCTCTACCTCGGCGGGGATGACCGCCCCTGTACCATAGACCAGCATGTAGGGAGTTGCTCCGGCCGATGTGCGGACTGTGGTGCGGTATCCCAGTAAAGCGAATGATAACTTCTCATGCCATTGTTTGTGACTTTCGACCATCTTCCTTAGTATCTTCTTGATATTCTTGTTGGCTGCCTCCACGGCTCCATTCATCTGAGGCCTGTAGGCTATAGAGTTCTTATGTTTGATCTTGAATGCCTCACACATTGCTTTCATCAAGTTGCTGTTGAGAATGGAACCATGATCAGTGATGATTGATTCCGGAATTTCGAATCGGCAAACAATACGGTCACGGACGAAATCTGCCACAACTTTCTTAGTCACTGCTTTGTATGACACTGCCTCAACCCATTTAGTAAAATAATCGATTTCCGCCAGGATAAATCTGTGCCCATTTGATGCGGCAGGATCGATAGGTCCAATGACATCCATCCCCCAGGCGGCAAATGGCCACGGTGAGCTTGTTGCAGTAAGCTTGTTTGGAGGCACCTTTATCATGTCTGCATGTATCTGACAGCGATGGCACTTACGAACGTACTGGATACAGTCTGTTTCTATAGTCATCCAAAAATACCCTGCTCGGAGTATCTTCTTTGCTATGACAAAACCATTCATGTGCGGCCCGCAGGTCCCTGCGTGCACTTCGTTCAATAGTCTGGATGCTTCTTTTGCTTCGACACACCTTAGCAAACCCAAATCGGGAGTCCTCCTGTACAGGATTCCTCCGTCCTTCTTTGGTACCGGCTACGATTAT
>NW_017683148.1:6468-8853 GCF_001879085.1 Nicotiana attenuata
GCAGAAGTAAACACATTGTGGTGGAGACATGTAAACTAACTGAGACATACCATTAGAGAAGCAAAAGAGCGCAGGAGAAAGTAGAGTAAACAAAGTCCACAGCAGCACAAGTAAAAGAGAAAGAGTTTTTAAGTGAGAGTGACTTGTGGACTCCGATTGCGTTCTGTGTTCGTGTGTTCAAAGAAAAAGGGAGGAGATATTTATAGCTTTGAAAACGTGTAGAGAAATAAGGTAACAAGTACAAATCTAACACAAATATGGCATGGTCACAAATCAGAATCAATTAGTATAAGACTCCCCTTTAATCAGGGAATTCTTATTCAAACGGATACTAACCGTATCCAAATAAGGAAAGGAGAACCAGCCTTGCAAGCAGAATGGTTGTTGCCATAAAAGAAACAGTAAAGTCATACAATAGGCAATTAAGTCTAAGTACAGGATTTGAAATTATTTTTGGAAAGATTCAGTGGGGCCAATCAAAGGAAAAGGAATCAATTAGACTTTGACAGGCTAGTAAATCAGGATCTCAAGGAAGGAAAAGTTTTTTTGAAATCAATTTCGAGTTAAATAAATCACAGGAGGTACTCAGTATATAATGCATGTACAAATAGCAGACATGTGAGGCTAAGTTATGGCAAAAGAAACATCATGCAGCAATAGCATAGAGCAGACATTCAAAGCATAGGCTTCAAGGTGTAATAGAGAGAGAAGGAGTCGAAAACATGCAGAGAGTCGAGTGAGAATCACAAGCGTAGAACATATAGAGAAAAGAAATGTTGAAACAAGGCATCAAGTTGAATAATTTCAAACATACAAGCATGCACAAACAACCTCACAGGACTTTGAATAGCCTCCCAAAGAGACTAAGGTTTTCAAATCAGTTGAGTTTAGAGACGACAAATAGGTGAAACAACAAGCAATTTCAGAGTCCCATAAGAAATAAATAGATAGAACCTTAGAGCTAGGGTTTCATAAGAAACCCAGGCGATGAGAAAGGCTTTGGAAACTCCAGATCTAGGCAGGATAGTCGAAGATCGAGCTCGAATGGCCATGGCTGGCCGGACAGAGGTTGAAGGCGACCGGAGAACAGCCATCGAGCAACGGCTTGGTCGAGACCCCTTCAAGATTTGGTCATAGGACTTCAGAGATGAGCGCATAGAAGCCATGAGAGGCCGGTATAGGCCTCCGATGAGTCTGGGAAGCCATGGATTAGGGTTTCGGTGAGAGGCGGCGGCTAGGGTTTGAGGTGAGTTGAGAGAGAGTTGAGAAAAGAGGAGGATTCAGAGGCGGCGTATTGTGAGGAATGGGGTAGGATTTGGGGTCGTTTGAAATTAAAAAAGGAAATGGGAGGTATGGGCCGTTGATCAAAAATGATCAACGGCTCAGAGTAAAAGAAAGCGGGCGGGTTTGATTTAATGGGTACTGGGTCGGGTTGATTGGGTAATTGGGCTGGGGTGATTTGGGCTCAAATTGGGGCTGAATTGGGTTATCAATTTGGCTATAATTGAAATGCATTGGGGCTAAATCGTAAATAGCCAATTTTCCCTTTTTAATTTTTTATAAAATAGTAACACAATTTTGAAAGTAAATTAAGAGTACTGGGTAAATAAATATTGTATAAATATTAATTTAAAAATGTTGGGATTAATTTTATAATTATAAAATGCTAAAAATTACAAGATAGGCTATGATTGCAATTATATGAAATTTAGCTTTAAAAATGCCAAATGAATTTGTAAAAAATATGCAAAAATTACCTTACTTATATTTTGGTGTAAACATGAGAATGAAATAAGTTACTCACCAAAAAGGATAATTTGGGAATAATTTTGGGTTTTTGTGGTATTAAAACAGGCAATAAATTGGTTTAAAAATCATGAAAAATACCAAAACTGATGGGTGTGCTTATATATGCACACATATGCTATTTTGGAAGTATTTTGGGTACAAAAATATATAGGGAAAAATTGGGTATCAATAGCTGCCCCTCTTTACCCGGGAAGGATGAAAGAGTTGTCGGGTAAAGATATGATGGCCAATTTTGACCGGAAGCGGCGATTTGAAAAGAATTTGACCGTGCTCTGGTTTCTGAGCTGCCTACATATCCCTGGTTTTACAGGAATCAGGCCGTATGTAGTTCAGGAACCATTGACGGAACATGCCGATGGCGATTCGAAAGAGACGGGCACGATGTTTTAGGGGGGCAAGAGGTATTTGAAACTTGATCGACGGTGGGGACTGGAGCGGGATCGCTCCTGCTGAGACGGTCATGCTAGGCGGTGTACCTGCAAGTAAGCAATACGGGCGTATATTGTGCATAAACTTAAACATGATGCAAGTTCCCGTTGGACCATGAATGCTGTCCTTGGACGGTTAGGATGACGT
>NW_017683149.1:0-3689 GCF_001879085.1 Nicotiana attenuata
CAACTAAATCCCAAAACCCGGAAACTCACGGGAAACACAGGCTAATAGAATGTAGTAATCTGCTCTACACCAAAATGTCTAAACAACATGCAAGGAAAGAAAGGAACTATCTGCTAAAGCCGGAATAGAGTAGAGACTCCTGGTCTGCGGACATAGCAGATATACCTCAAGTCTCAGCTAGGACTCTCCACCACGAGGATGATACGCCTGGGAGGAAGTACCTGGATCTGCACATGAAAAACATGCGCAGAAGAGGCATGAGTACACCACAGCGGTACTCGGTAAGTGCCAAGCCTAACCTCGGTTGGGTAGTGACGAGGAAGGTCAGGGCCCTACTAAGATAAAACATAATAAATAATGAGATAACGGAAGCAGTTTAAATAAAGTCTACAGCGAGAATCTAAACCAAGTAAATAAGGAAGAACAGTAATAGAAAGCAAAGGTAACAATACAAGGAAAACTGCCCTCAACAAGGAATAATAGCCGGGGGATCTCTTGGTATCCCGAGGATCTCTTGATATCCTCAATAAGTAAGTCGGGGATCTCTTGGTATCCCGAGGATCTCTGGGTATCCTCAATAAGTAAGCCGGGGATCTCTTGGTATCCCAATATATATAGAAAAACATGTGCCAGGGATCTCTTGGTATCCCGCACCCTCAGTCCAGAATATCTCAAGTACAGGGGATCTCCCGGGAAGCCGTCCTGTAGTCCCAAATTAAACACACAACGACAACACCCCATAATCTCAGAATAAATGCTAAAATCAGGACAAGTAATAGTAAATTCTAGCCTAACATGCTTCACAGAGTACAAATAGTACAGCTAAACAAATAAGCAAGTAAGCCAGCTAAACATGCGTCTCTAAGCTAGCAAGGTTTAAACTTACAGTCTAAAATGAACAAGTAAACAGGAAATCTCAATTTAAATACTTCAAGTAAAAACGGGTTTACAACAATTAGCTCAAGTACGCGCTCGTCACCTCACGTACGAGGCATTCAAATATTCAAAGATCATGTCCTAAGGGGAAAGGTCCCCCACACAAGGTTAGACAAGCCACTTACCTCGAACCGGCTCAATATCAACTAGAAACCACGCTCTTGCCACGAGTATCCGACTCCAAATGGCCCAAATCTATTCAATTCAATGACACATTGTAAATAACATCGCAAACACCTGGTTTTGCTATTAAATTCAAAGCTACAGCGTGAAATTAGGTGAAATGACCAAAATGCCCTTCAAGAAAATGCCTCGGAATCGAATAATTTTTACATTTTCAGAACCCTCGTACTCTCACGAGTCTAACCATATAAAAATCTCCCAAATCGGAGGTCAAATGCTCACTCAAAACCCAATAGTTTGGCCTAAGAAGTTTTAACCAAATTCTTCAAATTTAATCCCAAATTCGAATTTTAATGATGGATTTAACTACAAAATGATGAAATATAACCAGAAGGGATTAAGAAAACGTTACCCAATGATCTTCACTTCAAAACCCACTCAAAATCGCCCTCTCCCGAGCTCTCAATTGATTTTTGTAACTTATGAACTCAAACCCTCGAAATTTCTATTTCTGCCCAGGGATATCCGCTTCTGCGGACAAGGGACCGCTTCTGCGGTCCCGCTTCTGCGGAAACCAAGCCGCTTCTGCGGTTTTCACTAAAGGCAACAGGGCCGCATCTGCGATAGCTGGGGCGCTTCTGCGGCTCCGCTTCTGCGATGCCTAAGCCGCTTCTGCGGCTCCGCTTTTGCGGAAATGGCACCGCTTCTGCGGTTTCTGAGGAAAAAGGAGACAAGCCGCTTCTGCGGTGCCGCATCTGCGGCTCCCAAGCCGCAGATGCGAAAATACCAGAAGAGGGACATTCAGCTGCTGCAATAACTTCAAAATTCATCCGTTAACCACTCGAAATCATCCCGAGGCCCCCGGGACCTCAACCAAAAGCACCAATACCACCTAATACCTTATTCAAACTTGTACCAATCTTAAAAACACCAAAAACAACGCCGGAAACCCGAATTAATCAAGGATCCAAGCCTAAGAACTTCAAATTCCAACAAAACACGCTTTCGATAAAAAACCTACCCGAACCTCGTCCGAATGACCTGAAATTTTGCACACACATCCCAAATGACATGACGGAACTACTGTAACTTCCGGAATTCCAATCCGACCCTCGGATCAAAAACTCACTATCGGACCGGAAACTTAAAAAATTCAAACTTCGGCATTTCAAGCCTAAATGAGCTACGGACTTCTAAAATACATTACGAACACGCTCCCAACCCCGAAATCACCTAACGGAGCTAACGGAACCATCGGATTTCCATTCCGAGGTCGTCTTCACACTGTTCCGACTACGGACCACTTTTCAACACTTAAGCTCTCATTTAGGGACTAAGTGTCCCAAAGCTCTCCGAAACTCAACACTGAATGTCCCGGCAAACTAAAATAGCAGAAATGAACTTAGGGGAAGTATTTAATGGGGGATCGGGGCGTAAATTCTTAAGACGACCGGCCAGGTCGTCACATCCTCCTACACTTAAACATTCGTTCGTCCTCGAACATGCATAGAGAACATACCTGAAGTAGTGAAAAGATGAGGGTAACTGCTGTGCATATCCTGCTCGGTCTCCCAAGTCGCCTCCTCGGCCGGCTGACCCCGCCACTGAACCTTCACTGAAGCTATGTTCTTTGACCTCAACTTCCTGATCTGCCTGTCCAATATAGCTACTGGCTCCTCAACATAGGATAGATCCTTGTCCAACTGGACTGAACCGAAATCCAACACGTGCGACGGATCACCGTGATACCTCCGGAGCATCGAAACATGAAATACCGGATGAACTCCGGCCAAACTGGGAGGTAAGGCAAGCTCGTAAGCAACCTCCCCAACTCGCCTCAAGATCTCAAAAGGGCCAATAAATCTCGGACTCAACTTTCCTTTCTTCCCAAACCTCATAACGCCTTTCATAGGCGAGACCCGAAGTAGAACCCGCTCACCAACCATATATGAAACATCACGAACCTTCCGGTCCGCATAACTCTTCTGTCTGGACTGGGCTGTACGGAGTCTATCCTGAATCGTCTTAACCTTCTCCAATGCATCCTGTACTAACTCTGTGCCCAATAGCCTGGCCTCACCCGGCTCAAACCAACCCATTGGGAGATCTACCCTCCTGCCATATAAAGCCTCATACGGCGCCATCTGAATGCTGGACTGATAACTATTGTTGTAAGCAAACTCCGCCAGTGGCAAGAAATGATCCCAAGACCCTCCAAACTCAATCACACACGCACGGAGCATATCCTCAAGAATCTGAATAGTGCGCTCGGACTGTCCGTCCATCTGGGGGTGAAATGTTGTGCTCAACTGCACCCGAGTGCCTAACTCCTGCTGCACAGCTCTCCAGAACCGCGATGTAAACTGAGTACCTCTGTCTGAAATGATAGAAATTGGAATACTATGCAAACGGACGATCTCCCTGATATAAATCTTCGCCAACCGCTCCGATGAATAAGTGGTACACACAGGAATGAAATGAGCGGACTTGGTCAGCTAGTCCACAATACCCAAATGGAATCAAACTTCTTCAAGGTCCGTGGAAGTCCAGATACAAAATCCATGGTGATGCGCTCCCGTTTCCACTCCGGAATCTCTATCTGCTGGAGCAACCCACCCGGGCGCTGGTGC
>NW_017683149.1:3694-8853 GCF_001879085.1 Nicotiana attenuata
CTTTCACCTGCTGGCAGTTGAGGCATCTAGACACGTAACCAACTATATCCTTCTTCATCCGCCTCCACCAGTAGTGCTGCCTCAAGTCCTGATACATCTTCGCGGCACCCGGATGGATGGAATACCGCGAACTATGGGCCTCTGCTAGAATCAACTCTCGAAGACCATCAACATTGGGCACACAAATCCGACCCTGCATCCTTAATACCCCTTCATCTCCAATGGTCACATCTCTGGCATCTCCACGCTGAACCTTGTCCTGAAGGACAAGCAAATGAGGGTCATCATACTGCCGCTCCCTGATACGATCAAATAAGGAGGACCGGGAAACCACACAAGCTAAAACCCGACTGGGCTCCGAAAGATCCAATCTCACGAACTGGCTGGCTAAGGCCTGAACATCCATCGCCATAGGCCTCTCTAAAGCTGGTAGATATGCCAAACTCGCCAAACTCTCCGCCCGGCAACTCAAGGCATCCGCCACTACATTGGCCTTGCCAGGGTGATACAGAATAGTAATGTCATAATCCTTTAGCAACTCTAACCACCTCCTCTGATGCATACTAAGATCCTTTTGCTTGAGTATATGCTGCAAACTCCGATGATCAGTATAGATCTCACAAGGCACGTCGTACAATTAATGACGCCAGATCTTCAAGGCATGAACAATAGTAGCTAACTCAAGGTCATGGACAGGGTAATTCTTCTCATGTATCTTCAACTGTCTGGACGTGTAGGCAATCACCCTACCGTCCTACATCAACACCGCTCCAAGGCCAACTCTCGTGGCGTCACAATAGACAGTATAAGACCCCGAACCGGTAGGCAACATCAAAATTGGGGATGTAGTCAAAGCTGTCTTGAGCTTCTGAAAGCTCGCCTCAAACTCCTCTGTCCACTGAAATGGGGCACCCTTCTGGGTTAATCTAGTCATAGGGGCAGCAATTGATGAAAATCCCTCCACGAAGCGACGGTAGTAACCCGCCAAGCCAAGGAAACTGCGAATCTCTATAGCTGAGGATGGCCTGGGCCAAGTCTGCACGGCCTCTACCTTCCTCGGATCCACTCGAATACCCTCACTCGAAATCACATGGCCTAAGAATGCCACAGAACTCAGCCAAAACTCACATTTTGAAAACTTTCCATATAACTTCTTCTCCCTCAAGGTCTGAAGCACGATCCTCAGGTGCTGCTCATGATCTTCCCTACTCCGGGAATACACCAGAATATCATCAATAAAAATAATAACGAATGAGTCAAGATATGGCCTGAACACACTGTGCATCAAATGCATGAAAGCTGCAGGGGCATTGGTCAGCCCAAATGACATAACAAGGAACTCGTAATGGCCATATCGAGTCCTGAAGGCAGTCTTTGGGATATCTGGCTCCCGAATCTTCAACTGGTGGTAACCTGAGTGCAAGTCAATCTTAGAAAACACCTGTGCGCCCTGAAGCTGGTCAAACAGATCATCAATGCGAGGCAAAGGATAACGGTTCTTCACTGTAACCTTATTCAGCTGGCGGTAATCAATACACATGCGCATGGAACCATCCTTCTTCTTCACGAACAAAACAGGAGCACCCCACGGTGAAACACTGGGTCGAATAAAACCTTACCAAGCAATCCCTGTAACTTATCCTTCAACTCCTTCAACTCAGGAAGAGCCATACGATACGGAGGAATGGAAATGGGCTGAGCGCCCGACAACATATTAATGCCAAAATCAATGTCTCTATTGGGCGGCATGCCCGGAAGGTCAGCTGGAAACACATCGGGATAATCCCGTACCACTGGAACAGAATCAACAGAAGGGGTATCAACACTAACATCTCTCACATAAGCCAAATACGCGGCACACCCCTTCTCAACCATGCGCTGAGCTTTAGGAAAAGAGATAACTCTACTAGGAGTGTGATCTAAAGTACCACTCCACTCAACATGCGGAATACCTGGCATAGCCAGTGTCACGGTCTTGGCGTGACAATCAAGAATAGCAAAATAGGGCGACAACCAGTCCATGCCCAGGTCTCAAAACCATGAATAGTAACCAAACATGATCGATAAACGCGGTCCACAACAAGAGAATCTCCCACAGGAGTAGAAACATAAACGAGGGCACTCAAAGAATCCCGAGGCACACCCAAATGCGGAGCAAAGTAAGAAGACACATATGAGTAAGTAGAGCCCGGATCGAATAGAACCGATGCCTCTCTGTGACAAACCAATATAATACCTGTAATGACAGAGTCGGAGGCAACAGGCTCAGTGCGAGCAGGAATACAATAATATTTGGCCCAGCCCCTCTTGGAGGGCGACCTCTATCTCCCTGACCTCCGCCCCTAGCCGGCTGGGCAAGTGCGGTAGCAGCAGGAGCTGTGACCATGGCCTGAGAACCCTGAGGAGCACGGTGTGGCTGAGATGTCTGTGGGGGCGCGCTCCTCCCAAGTCTGGGGCAATCCCTCACCAAATGACGTGTATCACCACACTCGTAACAAGCTCTGGGAGGACGCAGTGCCTGTGACTGACTAGGGCCAGGTCTGCTAGACTGACCTCTGGAAACACCCCGCGCAGGAGGTGCGCTAGAAACTGGAGGTACATAATTAGGCTCCTGAGGTGTAGGTGGAGCTGAATGTACAGGGCGACCCGAATAACCTCTGCCATAACGACCTGCTGATAGGGTACGGGCACCAGAGTAGTGACCCGACTCTCGAGACCTCTTGGCCTCCCTCTCTCCTCGCTCCCTGGCGAGCATACCCTCAATCCTCCTAGCAATGCTCACTACCTGCTGATAAGGAATGTCCATCTCCAACTCTCGAGCAATGCTAGATCTGAAAGGTGGAATAAGACCCTCAATGAACCTGCGAATTCTCTCCCGAACTGTAGCAACCAAAGCTGGTGCATGCCTAGCCAACCTGGTATAACGGATAGCATACTCTGAAACGGTCATAGCACCCTGGCGCAAATGCTCAAACTCTGTGCGCCATGTATCCCTGAGACTCTGGGGGACAAACTCTCTCAAAAACATATCCGACAACTGGGTCAAGGTCAGTGTAGCAGCCTCGACTGGACTGTCTATCTCATAAGTCCGCCACCAATCATAGGCGGCACCCCGAAGCTGAAAAGCAGTGAAAGAAACACCGTTGGACTCCACTATGCCCATAGTGCGAAGAATACGATGACACTCCTCTAGAAATCCCAAGGCATCGTGTGATGCTAATCCACTGAACACTGGGGGATCATACTTCTTGAACCTCTCAAGTCTCTGCTGCTCGTCCTCTGAAGCAGCTAACCCATCCTCGGGTTGAACTGGCACTGCAGGCGGTGCCGGAATAATCTCGGGAGCCTGCTCAACCTGCACTCACCGCTCAGGAGTGCGGACGGCGGTAGTCTGTGCTCCACCCCCTGCCTGGGATGTGGCAGCAACAATGGGATGCAACCCTGCCTGAGCCAAGGTGGTGTACATGCTCATGAACTGAGCCAAAGTCTCCTGGAGCGCTGGAGTAGTAGTGGCAGTAGTAGGTGTGCCAGGTGCCTGGGCTCCGGCTGGATCTGCTGGTGGTACCTCGGCGGCAGCTCGCGTAGGTGCTCTGGCTGCACCACGTGCGCGTCCTCGACCTCTCCCCCGGCCCCGGCCTCTGGAGGCTGCAGTAGGGGGCGCGGGTGCCTGATTATCTCGAGTAGCACGTGTCCTCACCATCTGTGAGAGAAAAGAAGTTAGAAGTTTAGAATTGATGTCCAAAAATATTGCATGACGAGGAATTCAAATGAAATGAAGATTTTTCCTAAACAGTTACATAGCCCCTCGTAGATAAGTACAGACGTCTCCGTACCGATCAGCGAGACTCTAATAAACCGGCCTGTATTCCGTGACTCCTATGAACCTAGAGCTCTGATACCAACTTGTCACGACCCCAGTTCACCCTCCATGAACATGCCGTGGTGGCACCTAGTTCCTACAACTAGGTAAGCCTAACAGTGCGGAATAACAAATTAACATTTGCGGAATAATTAATTAAAACTGAACATACAGAAATAACAACTGTATATAAGGCCACTCGGCCTATACAACTCAAAAATATGCGAAGGTCAACAACTAAATCCCAAAACCCGGAAACTCACGGGAAACACAAGCTAATAGGATGTAGTAATCTGCTCTACACCAGAATGTCTAAACAACATGAAAGGAAAGAAAGGAACTGTCTGCTAAAGCCGGAATAGAGTAGAGACTCCTCGTCTGCGGACGTAGTAGATATACCTCAAGTCTCAGCTAGGACTCTCCACCACGAGGATGATACTCCTGGGAGGAAGTACCTGGATCTGCACATGAGAAACATGCGCAGAAGAGGCATGAGTACACCACAGCGGTACTCAGTAAGTGCCAAGCCTAACCTCGGTTGGGTAGTGACGAGTAAGGTCAGGGCCAACTGAGATAAAACATAATAAATAATGAGATAACGAAAGCAGTTTAAATAAAGTCTACAACGAGAATCTAAACCAGGTAAATAAGGAAGAACAGTAATAGAAAGCAAGGGTAACAATACAAGGAAAGCTTCCCTCAACAAGGAATAATAGCCGGGGGATCTCTTGGTATCCCGAGGATATCTGGGTATCCTCAATAAGTAAGTCGGGGATCTCTTGGTATCCCGAGGATCTCTGGGTATCCTCAATAAGTAAGTCGGGGATCTCTTGGTATCCCGAGGATCTTTGGGTATCCTCAATAAGTAAGTCGGGGATCTCCTGGTATCCCGAGGATCTCTGGGTATCCTCAATAAGTTAGCCGGGGATCTCTTGGTAACCGAATATATATAGAAACACATGTGCCAGGGATGTCTTGGTATCCGGTACCCTCAGTCCAGAATATCTCAAGTACAGGGGATCTCCCGGGAAGCCGTCCCGTAGTCCCAAATTAAACACACAACAACAACAATCCATAATCTCAGAACAAATGCTAAAATCAGGGCAGGTAGTAGTAAATTCTAGCCTAACATGCTTCACAGAGTACAAATAGTACAGCTAAACAAATAAGCAAGTAAGCCAGCTAAACATGCGTCTCTAAGCTAGCACAGGTATAAACTTACAGTCTAAAATGAACAAGTAAACAGGAAATCTCAATTTAAATACTTCAAGTAGAAACGGGTTTACAACAATTAGCTCAA
>NW_017683150.1:0-1033 GCF_001879085.1 Nicotiana attenuata
GACCTGCTTTCTTCCTGCCTCGTCTCATGACTCGGAGAGGGGCATAGGGAGTAAGTTACCTCTCAGACCAATGAGTATAAGAAATAGTGCGTCCCGAGATCGGACGATGAACTCTTCAGTAGGGAACCATTCGAACATCCACTACACTTTGTCTTCCTTCAGATTTTCAAACAACTCTACCCACCCTTTAGTATCTTCTGGTTGAGCAAACATGTTAGGCATATAGTTCATCCGCCTTGGCTGATGGAAGGCGATATGATCATCCCACTCTCTGCACAAAATCTCTTGCCGATATTCACCCTTTTGGAGGTGCTCCATGAGCCAAAGTTGGAGTAGTAAGTTATCCCAAAATAAATCTCCTAGTAAGTAAATCTCCTATTTCCTCGAGCAAAGGTGTCATTTCAAGGTCCCCGAAGCGAAACACAGATATGTCGCTATCCCAAAATAAAGTTGCAGCCTCTATGATTTTGTTGTCGGGTTGGATTTCAAAACGAGAAGGCAAATTTCCCAAATATTTGCGCACGAGAGTCTGATCGGTGGAGTGAAGGTCTTCCCACCAGCTTAGCAACCTTGGGTGAATGCTGGTTACCATGCCGAATCTGCGAACTTCGTGCCTCATTTTCTGTAAAACAAAGTGTTAGACCCTTACCCCGCCGGACTCGACTTATTTAAACCAATAATTAGCATAAATGGTATTTAGCTCTCCAAATAAATGCACAGACGCGGTAGTGTCCGTCTGGGTTCCAAGGAAACCCAATGGACTTTGGACAAGGCTATCTTAACGAGTCATTATGTGGACAACATAACTGACTCGGCTAGGTTTGATAGTGATGCATGCGCAGTTTAAGCAGAATAAGGTTTCTATGGGGTATTAGACCGGTACCCTTGAGCAGACAACTCAAGAGGGAAAGGCACGGAACCGTCGACTGCACCGCTGATCGACTGGTTTTACCGCAACTAGGCCTTTGCCAAATTTAGGGGGTGATAATATCGGAAGGGCGCAACCACTCATTATAACCGTTGCTATGGTATT
>NW_017683150.1:5304-8853 GCF_001879085.1 Nicotiana attenuata
ATTATGCACCTCCAGTATCTAGTGCGCCTCCTGCACGAGGTGCTTTCAGTGGTCAGTCCAGCAGACCTGGCCCGAGCTAGTCAATGCCACCACATCTTCCTAGATCTTGTTTTGAGTGTAGTGACACAAGCCATATGGTGAGGGATTGCCTTAGAGTTGGAAGGGGTGCACCTCCATAGACTTCTCAGCCACAGCGCGCCTCGTAGAGTTCTCAGGCTATGATCACAGCACTAGTTGCTACCCCACCTGCTCAGCCAGCTGGAGGTGGAGGTCGGGGAGGTAGAGGTCGCCCTAGAGGGGGAGGCCAGGCTAGATACTATGTCCTTCCTGCCGGTACTGAGATTGTCGCCACCGATTATGTCATCACGGGTATTATCCTGGTCTGTCATAGAGATGCATCAGTTTTATTCGATCCAGGATCCACTTATCCTTATGTGTCCTCTTATTTTGCCCCGCATTTGGGCATATCTGGGGATTCTTTGAGTTC
Organism: Nicotiana attenuata; assembly: GCF_001879085.1. Classification (NCBI taxonomy): domain Eukaryota; kingdom Viridiplantae; phylum Streptophyta; class Magnoliopsida; order Solanales; family Solanaceae; genus Nicotiana; species Nicotiana attenuata. The sequence continues at coordinate 5,792 of NW_017683150.1, forward strand.
TCCTATTTATGTTTCTACTCCTGTTCGAGATTCTCTTGTTGTGGACGGTGTTTATCGGTCGTGTTTGATTGCTCTTAGTGGTTTTGGGACCAGAGCCGATTTGTTATTGCTCAGCAAGGTAGACTTTGATGTTATCTTGGGCATGACTGGTTGTCGCCCCATTATGCTATTCTTGATTATCACGCAAAAACTGTGATGCTGGCTATGCCAGGTGTATCGCGAGTAGAGTGGAGGGGTACCTTAGATCATACATCCAGTAGAGTAATTTCGTTCCTTGTGGATCAGCGTATGGTTGAGAAGAGGTGTGACGCGAATCTAGCTTATGTGAGAGATGACTGTATTGTTACCCCTACAGTTGATTCAGTCCCAATTGTACGGGATTTCTCTGATGTGTTTCCAGCAGATCTTCCGGGCATGGCGCCCGATAGAGATATTAATTTTGGCATTGATCAATTGCCGGGAACTCAGGTCATATCTATTCTTCCGTACCGTATGGCTCCTCCTGAGTTGAAGGAGTTGAAGGAGCAGTTACATGAATTGCTTGATAAGGGTTTCATTCGGCCCAGTGTATCACCTTGGGGTGCTCCTATCTTATTTGTGAAGAAAAAGGATGGTTCTATGCGTATGTGTATTGATTATCTCTAGTTGAACAAGGTTACAGTGAAGAACCATTATCCTTTGCCTCATATTGATGACCTGTTTGATCAGTTACAGGGTGCTTGTGTGTTTTTCTAAGGTTGACTTGCATTCAGGCTATCATCAGTTGAAGATTTGGGAGCCAGATATCCCACAGAATGCCTTCAAGACTCGGTATGGTCATTACGAGTTCCTTGTTATGTCATTTGGGCTGACCAATGCTCCAGCGGCCTTCATGCATTTGATGCACAGTGTATTCGGGCCATATCTTGACTCATTCATCATTGTCTTTATTGATGACATTCTGGGATACTCCCGGAGTCGGGAAGATCATGAGCAGCACTTGAGGACATTGCTTCAAACTTTGAGAGAAAAGAAGTTATATGCTAAGTTCTCGAAATGTGGGTTTTGGTTGGATTCCGTGGCATTCTTGGGTCACGTGGTATCTAGTGAGGGGATAAATTTGGATCCGAAGAAAGTGTAAGCAGTGTAGAGTTGGCCAGACCATCCTCAGCTACAGAGATCCGCAGTTTTCTTGGCTTGGCAGGTTAGTACCATCGATTTGTTCAGGGAGTTTCATCCATTACGGCACCTATGACCAGGCTGACCTAGAAGGGTGCTCCGTTCCAGTGGACGGAAAAGTGTGAGGAGAGCTTTCAGAAGCTCAAGACAGCTTTGACCACAACTCAAGTATTGATATTGCCTACCAGTTCGGGGTCTTATTCTCTCTATTGTGATGCCTCGAGGATTTACCTTGGAGCGGTATTGATGCAGGACGGTAGGGTGATTGCCTACACGTCCAGATAGTTGAAAGTGCATAAGAAGAATTATCCTGTCCATGATCTTGAGTTAGCTGCTATTGTTCACACCTTGAAGATCTGGCATCATTATTTGTACGTTATGCCTAATGATATTTATACTGATCACCGGAGTTTATAGCATTTGTTCAAGCAGAAGGACCTTAATTTGTGCCAGAGGAGGTGGTTAGAGCTGCTGAAGGACTATGACATCACTATCTTGTATCACCCGGGCAAGGCCAATGTGGTGGCCGATGCTTTGAGTCGACGGACGGAGAGTTTGGGGAGTTTGGCTTATCTACCAACAACGGAGAGGCTTATGGCAATGGATGTTCAGGCCTTAGCCAGCTAGTTTGTGAGATTGGTTCTTTCGGAGCCCAACCGGGTCCTTGCTTGTGTGGTTTCCTGGTCTTCCTTGTCTGATCATATCCGGGGACGTCAGTTTGATGACCCTCATTTGCTTGCCCTCAAAGACAAGATTCTGCGAGGTGATGCCAGAGATGTTACCATCGGTGATGATGTGGTACTGAGGATGCAGGGTCGGATTTGTATACCCAATGTTGGCGGGCTTCCGGAGTTGATTCTAAAGGAGGCCCATAGTTCTTGGAGGCGGATGAAGAAAGATATAGTTGGGTTTGTAGCTCGGTGCCTCAATTGTCAGCAGGTAAAGTATGAGCACCAAAGGACGTGTGGGTTGCTTCAACAAATAGAGATTCCGGAGTGGAAGTGGGAGCAGATCACAATGGACTTCGTAGTTGGGGTCCCACAGACTTTGAGGAAGTTTGATGCCATTTGGGTGATTGTGGATCGGCTTACCAAGTCCACGCACTTCATTCCTATATGTACCACCTATTCTTCGGAGCGGTTGGCGGAGATTTATATCCAGGAGATAGTCTGTCTGCATGGTATTCCAGTTTCTATTATTTTAGATGGAGGTACTCAGTTCACATCGCGGTTCTAGAGGGTCGTACGGCATGAGTTGGGCACCCGGGTAAAGTTGAGCACAACATTTCACCCCTAGAAGGACGAACAATCCGAGTGCACTATTCAGATTCTTGAGGATATGCTCCGTACGTGTGTGATGGAGTTTGGCGGTTCTTGGGATCAGTTCTTGCCACTGGCTGAGTTTGCTTACAACAACAACTATCAGTCCAGCATTCAGATTGCACCGTGTGAGGCCTTGTATAGTAGGCGGTGTAGATCCCCGATGGGTTGGTTCGAGCCGGGCGAGGCTAGATTATTGGGCACAGACTTGGTACAGGTTGATTTGGAGAAGGTTAAGGTGATTCAGGATAGACATCGTACAGCCCAGTCCAGGCAGAAGAGTTATGCGGACCGGAAGGTTCGTGATGTTTCCTACATGGTTGGAGAGCGGGTCTTTCTTCGGGTTTTGCCTATGAAGGGCATTATGAGATTTGGGAAGAAGGGGAAATTGAGTCCTAGGTTTATTTGTCCTTTTGAGATGTTGCGGCGTGTTGGGGAGGTTGCATATGAGCTTGCCTTACCTCCCAGCTCGATAGGAGTTCATCCGGTTTCGATGCTCCGGAGGTATCACGATGATCCGTCGCACGTGTTGGATTTAAGTTCTGTCCAGTTCGACAGGATATATCTTACATTGAGGAGCCTGTG
>NW_017683151.1:0-3701 GCF_001879085.1 Nicotiana attenuata
ACCACTACCACCCTCCAAGCCAATTCCAGGTCCCCCACCACCAATCGCCCCAGTATTCGTGGCTCCTCCACCCACCGCATAACACAGATCCTCAAGTGAACCTCTGTTCCAAACCCACGGAAAACCACTCTACCCACCCGAACCCACCTTCAAACCCCCAGAACCATGCTCTTACACTCCCCATTTTAATCTCTCAGTTGAAGAAGAGAAACCTCTCAAAAACCCGGAACAAGAGGAGATGATATGAAAAGTCAAAAGTTTAGAGCAGTCCTTCAGAAATATGCAAGGACTCGGGGGTCAAGTGAGCGTGGCCTACAAGGACTTGTGCTTATTTCCTGACGTCCAATTGCCAGTGGGATTCAAACTACCCAAGTTCGACTTATATGACGGCCATGGTGATCCGGTGGCCCACCTGAGGGGTTTCTGCAGAAAGATGAGGGGGGCTGGAGGAAAGGATGAGCTATTAATGGCCTACTTTAGTCAAAGCTTAAGTGGAGCGGCGTTGGAGTGGTACACAAGACAAGATCATGCTCGGCGGTACACCTGGGATGACTTAGCTCAAGCTTTCGCATGTCATTTTCAGTACAATCTCGAAATCGTCCCAGACCGTCTGTCACTGACCAAAATCGAGAAGAAGCCCGGAGAAAGCTTTAGAGAATACGGTTTCCGCTGGAGAGAGCAAGCAGCAAGGGTTGATCCCCCGATGAAAGAGAATGAGATGGTGGATTATTTCCTTCAGGCTTTAGAGCCAACCTACTATGGCCATCTGGTGGAAAACTTTCAATGAAGTTGTAAAGATGGGAAGCATGGTAGAAGAAGGTCTCAAGTCCAACAAAATTATGAGCTACTCAGCACTCAAAGCAACCACGCAGGCCATTCAAAGCGGCACCGGAGGAGTGTTGGGCAAGAAGAAGAAAGACGAAGTGGCGGTAGTGGAATCAAGGGTTTGGTCCAGGGGTCTGTCACCATATTATCACCAACCTCGCCCTCACCCCCAAGCTTACCCGCATACCTCATACGGCCCACCACAGCATTACTATCCACCTCCTACCCCCCATTTCTCTGTCCATCATGCCCAGACATACCCACAACCTCCTACTCGTGCCCAATGGCGCGCACCCACTCCCCAAAACACTTATCCGCCCCCAAGAACCAACCGAAATGCCACTGGAACCAGTTTCCAACCCAATCCTGCATACAAGAATGATAGGTCACAGAAGAAGAAGACTTTTATTCCCTTGGGAGAATCTTATACGAGCCTATACCACAGATTGAGGCAGTTGGGTATGTTGAACCCGATCGAACCTAAATTACCAAACCCTCCCCCAAGGAACCTGGACCATTCAGTGAATTGTGAGTACTGCTCAGGAGCACCTGGACATGATACAGAGAAATGTTGGCATCTGAAAACTGCCATTCAGGAATTGATTGATACACGCAGAATTGAGGTGCGGGCTCCGGAGACTCCCCACATCACGCAGAATCCGCTACCAATTCATCATGAGGCTCACATGATCGAGATAGTACAGAAAGGAGAATACAAGAAGCCGTCGCAGACTGTGATGATGATTAAAGCAAGCGAAAGTAAAGTAAAAGAGGAATTGGTTGATCAGAGAGCTTTGGTCGCAGTAGGCCAGACAGTCAGTGAACCAGTGAGGGTAATAAAACCAGGGCCTGTTAAGGTGACAATACCAGGAGCAGCTGTCGAGCCTGTGTTGGTTGTAAAAGGCGTTCGAACAGAGCCAGTCATCATCAAACCGGTGACCCAATTGCCCGTGGTTAATGAGAAAGCTGTCCCGTGGAATTATGACAGAGTGACTGTGATGTACCAAGGAAAGGAAATTAAAGAAGAAGTGTGTGAAACTCATGGGTTGACTAGATCAGGGAGGTGCTTTGCTCCTAAAGAATTGAGAAAGGTTAAAGCAGCTAAAGACAATTCGGCATCGATAAAGAAAGCCGTTACTGAAGAAGAAGCTGAAGAGTTCCTGAAAAAGATGAAGGCTCAGGACTATTCGATTGTGGAACAACTGAGGAAAACCCCGGCACAGATCTCATTATTGTCCTTATTGATCCGTTCGGATGAACACCGCCGGGCCTTGATGAAGATTCTAAACGAAGCTCATGTGCCGGATAAAATTACTGTGAATCATCTTGAGAAGATTGCAAATAAGATCTTTGAGGTAAATAGGGTGACATTTTCTGATGACGAGTTACCACTGGAAGGAACTGAACATAATAGAGCCTTATACCTCACAGTAAAGTGTGAAGATTCCGTGGTGACTCGGGTATTAATTGATAATGGGTCTAGTGCCAACATTTGCCCTCTTTCCACTCTAGAAAAGTTACAAGTTGACAGGGAAATAATTCATCAAAACAGCATCTGTGTACGGGGATTTGACGGCGGAGGGAAAGACACGGTGGGAGATATTGTGTTGGAACTAACAATAGGACCCGTGGAATTTACGATGGAGTTTCAAGTGCTCGATGTCAGTGTTTCCTACAATCTTTTATTGGGACGACCTTGGATCCATGCCGCAAAGGCAGTACCGTCTACTTTGCATCAAATGGTCAAGTTTGAATGGGATCGGCAAGAGATCGTAGTCCATGGAGAGGACCATTCGTGTAATGCTATCACATCCTTCGAGGAAGTTGAAAATGACAAAGGTCCCTGGGTGTACCAAGTCATGGATACCGTGCCAGTTGGTAAAATCCCGGAAGGGGAGTGTGTTCCTATGCCCAAGATAGCTGCTGCATCCGTTATGGTAGCCTCAGAGATGATAAGGAACGGATTCTTGCCCGGAAAGGGGTTAGGTGCTTCACTGCAAGGAATTGTACAGACGGTGTCTCTCCCCGGAAATCTAGACACTTTTGGGCTAGGTTTCAAACCCACTTCAGCTGACATAAGGAGAGCCAAAAAGATGAAGAAGAGAGTGTGGACCCTTTCAAAACCTATTCCTCGCCTGTCCCGTTCCTTTGTCCGGCCTGGTACTAAACGGCGCCCAGCAACAGCAATGCCAGATTCTGTGGCGATAGAACCTGACAAGGAGATGCTCGCAAGGTTCGAAAAGGTGTTCGATGAAGTGAATATGGTGGAACCAGGTGAAGGCCCAAGTAAAGTTGATGTGCGGTTCGTGGGATCTCAGGCTAAGCTCAATAACTGGGAAGCTACTCCTCTTCCAATCCGGAAGGAGTCGTGGTAGTTAGTTTTTGATTTGAGTACTAAATCTGGATTATTTCCAGGGTTGTAATTCAGATTTCTATGTTCCGTCCATTTGGATGAGTTAAACCTTGTTATCTTACAATTATAATGAAATGCAATTTCCTCTTTTCTTCTTTCCTGATAGTCTTTATTTTGTCTTCTTTTCTCTTTTATACAGTCCCTTTTATGCTGGTTTCAATGATGTGTCATGCATAAGGAGTCTCCGGCCTAGTTCTGATAATCAATGTGAAATAGTAGTACAGGAAATTGGGTGTGATGGCGGAGGGGAATACGATGATGAGGAAGCTTTGGAAGAAATCAGTAAAGAGTTAAATCAATTCGAGGAAAAACCCAAGCCTAACTTGAATGACATAGAGGCAATCAATCTAGGGGATCGGGAGAATGTTCGGGAAACAAAATAAGTGTCCATTTGGAAGCCCCGCTCAGGGAAGAGATAATTGAATTGTTGCTTGAATACAAAGATGTTTTCGCATGGTCATAC
>NW_017683151.1:8080-8849 GCF_001879085.1 Nicotiana attenuata
TCAGGCGCCCACCTGGAGAACAAGGGAATACTTTTCAAAGTTTTAGCAATCAGGCGCCCACCTGGAAAACAAGGGAATACTTTTCAAGTTTCAGCAATCAGGCGCCCACCTGGAGAACAAGGGAATACTTTTCAAGTTTTTAGCAATCCGGCGCCACCTGGAGAACAAGGGAATACTTTTCAAGTTTTAGCAATCAGGCGCCCACCTGGAAAACAAGGGAATACTTTTCAAAGTCTAGTAATCAGGCGCCCACCTGGAGAACATTGGAATACTTTTCAAGTTTAGCAATCAGGCGCCCACCTGGAGAACAAGGGAATACATAGGTTTTAATCTCATGGTTAGTATTAGTTAGGGATTATTTAGTTTTAGAACAACATTTAAAGAAAATTGCACGAAAATAGTTCTTTGCATCGTTAATTATGGCATTTATCTTTAAATAGAGTTTTAAATAATTTTGGGAGTTCAATAGTTTAATTAGGTTTTTGCTTTGTTTTAGCATTTTTATAAAATCAGAAAAAATAAATAAATACAAAATATAAAGAAATAATAACAAATAAAAAGAAAGAAAACAATGAAAAACAAAGAGGTCTTTTACACAATTGGGCCAATCAATTCATAGCCCAAAACGTGTCCCCCCCTGAACCCAACATAACACACCCAGTCCAGCCCAAACCCGTGTTCCAACCCGGTCCGTTTCCCCCGACCCCACCAAACCGACGCCGTTTAGGCAGCCATAACTCCCAGCCGTCCATTTTCCCAATCCGACGGT
>NW_017683152.1:0-2763 GCF_001879085.1 Nicotiana attenuata
CCTCACCTCCAGGATTTTGCCGAATCATCGCAAGAACAATGGGCCTGGTTAGCTAAAGAAAATGAATACGGAGCTAAAATAGGAGAATTAGAAAGGCAAGTCCGAGACCTTTAGTTTGAAAACAGTGTGCAAGCCGCAGCCAATAAGGGTGAGAAGAAGAAATTGGCCAAAGAGAATGAAGCCTTACGAGCCCAAATCCAAAAGATAAAGATAGCGGCCGAAAATCCCGTTAGGAGTGCCAAGGATGCAAAGCTTATCGAAAATCTAAGACAAAAAGTGAATGACTACAGTTTTGACCTCAACAAGGCAGAAAGGGAATTAGCCGGGGTTCGAAAACAATTGGCTGAAAACGCGGAAGAACGGGCTCGCATGGTTAAGCAGTTGAAAGAAGAATACGATAATGAGTTCACGGGATTAAAGAAAAGGGTCATTGCCACAGAGAACAAAATGATCAAACAGGCGAAAGAATTAAAGGTTGAAAGAGAGCAATGCTACACGGCGTTGGCACAATTAGAAATGGACTTGCAACAACTCCAGGAACAAAACCAGGTAGCCGAGCAGACTTTGGAGGCCAGGGCCCAACAGATAGGGCGGTTGCTTCAAGAAAGGGGCAGAATCAGAGAGAGAATCTTAACCGTTGCTCACTACATTACTAGGAAATGCCAAGTGTGCGAGAACATGACTTGCACCACCTTCTTTGCATCGGTGATGATATTTGTGAAGCAGATAATGAGTGACCTGGACAGACTTCAAGGGGAACTTGCATATAGGCCCGCGGCGAGACCGAACGACGTCCCGCGGGCACTAGGAGCTTTAATGTATTCATGACTGTCATTTGAGTCTGTATTTCCTTTTCTTCTAGAGTCTGTCAGTTGTCTGAGTCTGTATTTTCTTTTCGTTAAAAGTCAGTCAGTTGATTGAGTCTATATTTTCGTTTGAAATAGAATAGGGATGGTGGAGTCTGTAGTTCTTCTCTTCATTAGAGTCTCTTAGTTGTTTTAATCTGTCAGTTTTGAGTCTTTGTAATCGAAGTATTTGCTATCAATAAAATTGAAAATCCCAAAACATTTTGCTTCTATTTTACATTTATTTTTCACGAACTACGCTTGGTCTGATTCATGCGGGGTCATGATACATAGGCAATCTCCATAGGATTCGACTGTAACTAAATGAAAAGAAAAAAAAAAGGAAAAACAAGAAAAATAATGAAAGGAAAGAGGTGAAAAACAAGAGAGGAAAGAAAAACAAAAGAGGGAAAAAGAAAAACAAAAAGAAAATAAGAAACCAAACGAAAGAAGTAATGGCAAAACAAGATGGAATGAGAAAATAAGAACAAAGAGGAAACAAAGGCAAGAGTGAGGAAAAAGAAAAGAAGAAAGGAAACAAAAACCAAACAAAGTTGCAATCGGAAATAAGGAAAGCCGGGATGACGCAAGCAGTCGAGCAAATGCATAATAGAATCCGTTAACTGCTTAGGTGCATTCATTCCCCAAACGTGCGGTTATCAAATCTGTTAATGCCCTAACCACTGAGCAAGTTGTTGTTGATATATTGAGTCCAGGCGGGTGGTTAGTTGATTGGCATTCTGGCAACCCATTCCTACAATACCCGGTCAAAAGACAAATCGAACATGACAGGCCAAGAATCAGATACCAGTATTGTGGACCCATCAAAAGAGGTAGAGGTGGTGGATGTTAATGCAATGAGGGAAGAGATGTATAAGTTGAGGCAGCAAATGGCCGAAATGCATCAGGCCTGGGCTAAGGGGCAGCCGGCGCCAATTTACCCCGCCAATCCAGCCTATATCCCACCTTTGGCTCAGTCTTAGGAGCCTCCTACTGTGAATTCATCTCCAGCTTTCCCTTTCTACCAACAGAGTTATGGCACCACCTCCTACCCTCCCCAAGCTCCACCACCCAAACAAAATCCTCCTCCATCAATCACCCCTGTCTTTGTGGCACCTCCACCTGCCACATTGCCAAGATCTTCCAGTGAGCCACTGTTTCAAACTCACGATAGCCAGTACTACCCTCCTGAGCCTACCTTTAAAGCTCCCGAGCCATATTCCTACACCCCTCACTTTGAGCTCCCGGTGGAAACTGAAAAGCCGCTTAAGAACCCGGAGCAGGAAGAGATGTTTCGAAAAGTAAAAAACCTGGAGCAATCCTTCAGGAACATGCAAGGATTGGGTGGCCAAGTCAGCGTGGCCTATAAGGATTTGTGTTTGTTCCCGGATGTTCAGTTACCAGCAGGGTTCAAAATGCCTAAGTTCGATCTGTATGACGGGCATGGTGACCCGGTAGCCCACCTGAGGGGATTCTGCAGCAAAATGAGAGGGGCAGGTGAAAAAGATGAGTTACTGATGGCGTACTTCAGCCAGAGTCTGAGTGGGTCTGCTTTGGAGTGGTATACACGACAGGACCATGGTAGGTGGTATACCTGGGATGACTTGGCACAAGCGTTCGCCTGCCATTTTCAGTACAATCTAGAAATTGTTCCAGATCGCCTGTCACTGATAAAACTCGAGAAGAAGCTCGGGGAGAGCTTCAGGGAGTATGGGTTCCGCTGGAGAGAACAGGCCGCGAGGGTCGACCCTCCAATGAAAGAAAGCGAGATGGTTGATTATTTTTTGCAGGCTCTGGAGTCGACTTATTTTGGTCACTTGGTAACATCAATTGGTAAATCTTTTAATGATGTTGTGAAGATGGGAGGAATGGTTGAGGAAGGACTGAAATCCAATAAAATCATGAGCTATTCAGCGAT
>NW_017683152.1:5171-8848 GCF_001879085.1 Nicotiana attenuata
AAAAAGGAGGTGTGACAGCTCTGGCGACTCTGCTGGGGAAACAAACCCAGAACTTCGGTTCAGGGTTTAAGAATTCGAGCTTAGAATAATTGTTATGTTTGGCTTTATCTGATTTTCCTACATGTTTTCCTACTAAATGTGCTAAATGCTTTACCGCTTTGATATTATTTGAACTGTATATATAAACTGTGCCGAAACCCTTCTCTTCCCACCTCCAGGGATGTGCTTACTGGTTGAGACTCCCTATTCTGTTAGTGTCATACCTTGAAATAAGGAAGAGGCCGGACAAGTTACTAAGCCGGACGATCTCGCGGGTCCCCGGTACGTAGCCCCCTCCTCGACCCGAGTTGTCTGCTCGGGTACACAGTCTAGATCCCATACCCAGGATTTGAACCTAGAATAACTTGACTTCATACCGGATCCCTAGTAGGAGCGCTTATTTGCATCACGTGCATATGACTTAGGGGACTCAACACAGGGGTTGGGTCCGTCTAGGACAGGTATACCCAAAATAACAGATCATCTTGATGCATCCTATGTGCTACATGTTGCATTTATTCAAGGGGAAAAGGGTCATTTGGCGGACCAATGAAAGTTGAGGGCAAATGAAAAAGTGAAAAAAAAAAAGGAAAAAAAAGAGAAGAAAAAAAAGAGAGGGTGAAGTGTGAAAATAAAGCAAGTAGGGCCCAATTATGTTTTTTATTACGTTTTTATTAAGAAAAAGAAAAAAAATACAATAAAAAAAAAGATTTTACACTTTTTCATCATTTTCAGAAAATCAAAAATCAAAAAAAAGGGGGAAAAGAAAATCCAAGGAGATTTTACATGTTTTATCATTTTTTTTTGAAAAAAGTAAGAAAAAAAAATGTGTTTTCTATAAGTTAGTTGTTTTTTTTTAATTTTCGCCCGTATCCAATCTGCCCGAACTACGCATACTTGATTCTCATCTTTCGGGGCGTGATACGTAGGCAACCCACATAGGGTCCGGTCTTCTTTTAAATCTTAGGTTCTTGGCTTTGCGGGGTCTTAGCCAAATTTTACACTTCTAGCCACCTTTTGGCTAAATAAGTCATTTTGCAAAAATAATCGCAATCATGTCTTGCATGTGTCTAATAGAGAATGTTATTGTCTCACATAGTGTTGGTTTAAGTTTTCTCATACAGGTGTGAATTTACTAACCGGAGTTTGAGCAGGACAGATACCCCAGGACCGCTGCATTCAGGAGTTGTTTAAGGAGATTTACTTTTATTTTTATTTTTAGTTATTTTTGGGTATGTTTTTTTTATCATCTTTTACTTTCTAAGTTTTGTACAGAGATGTCAAGTTTTTGTCATTGTACTTTTTATTTTATATTTGACAAGGTGTGGTGTAATTCAAAAATTCAAAAAAAGGGAGATGTTGCATTTTATATTTCCATCATAAGTTTTCTTTAGAATACTAGTTCTAGAAATGAAATATTTGAGGTTGTTCTTCCTTTAGGCAATTAATATCTAGGACTTAAAATGAATTGTTTTTATGTTTCCTTTAAGTATATTAGGCCAAAATTCAAAAAAAAAAAAAGAATTTTCTTTTAGTACTTCTTTAAAAGCTTTCTTTAAGGTGTTAATTCCAAATCCAAAAAGATTTTCTTTTGAGGTGTTTCTTTGGGAAATTAGTGAAAATGAAAAAAAAAATTTATTTTCACTAGAACTTTAGGATATTGTACATAGAAGAAAAAAGACAACATACTTGATCTTTGGTTTATTTTCAGAGTTTCTCTTTTAGGCAATCAAAATTGAAATCCAAAAATATTTTTTATTGCTTGTTTCGAAATCTTGCGTCAGGATATCAATTGAAAATTCAAAACACTTTTCTGTGGTTTATTCTTTAGACTTTTCTTCCTAAAAAAAAGAATCGAAAAATACTTTTCTCTTCTAGGATATTTCCTTAATAGAGTATTTGTTTACAAAAGAAAAAAAAACATGCCCGTTAAGCTCGAGTTTAGAATAGGTTATAGAATATTAAGTCTAGAAAATTCAAAAAAAAAAAGATTTGCTTCTTTTTATTTCTCTTTTCTCATCAGAGTAGTCATTAAGGTAAAAAAAGAAAAAAGGATAATGTCAGTTTGTTTACTTTATTCCCGTTCTTCCAGAACTACGCAAAGATCTGATTCATGCGGGGTCATGATACATAGGCAACCTACATAGGGTTCGATCGAATTATTTTTTTTATTTATTAAAAGAAAAAAAAGAAGAGGAAAAATGGGAAAAAGAGAAAAGGAAAGGAAAAATAGGCAGAATTGTGGGATGTGAGAAATGAGAAGGAAGAAAAAGAGTGATAATTAGAAAGAAAAAGAAAGAAAATGAGCAAGCTAAGAAATGTGAGGGAAGAAAAAGAGAGGTTGACATAAACAATTGGGATGATGCCAAGTGACCTTTGTACCCTCGAAGTCATTTTAGAACCGATAGCTGTGGCTAGGTGCATTGCACGTAAAGTGAAATTATCTTACGTTAAATGCCCTAACGCTAACGTGATGACTTCATTTTGTTGTGATCATATCAGAAAGGTGGTTGGTTTGTGGTTTTAAAGTGGTAACTCTTCTCTACAACACAAAGGCAAAAGACAATGGCAGAGAACAACAAAACTGAGTGGGTTGATACCAATGCCCGAAATCAGCTGATTGAACAGGACAACGGGTTGGTAAGAAGAGGTAAAAATGTTGAGACAACACGTGGCAGACATGTATCGGGCATGGATGACTGGGAAAGCACCACCCCCGCCACCCAGCAGTTTCCTAGATGTTGCCCTTACCCAAACTCCCAACACAATACCAGATGATCCTCAATATTCTCCAGACACACCCGCTTATCACACTCGTCCCAACTACCCTAGTAGCTCCACCGCTCATCCCTCAGTTACTACTACCCAAAATTGCCCTCCTGTCATATCCCGAGATGAGCTCCATGATAGAAATGAAAAGGTTACAGGAAGAGAACTGTCCTTAAGGGACAAGCAAAGAGTGGGAGGCCAGGGTAGCATGACTTGCAAAGAACTGATTGTGCCACATGACACCCGCCTGCCCGCAGGATTCAAAGTACCAAACTTCAACTTGTATGATGGGCGTGGAGACCCGGTAGCCCACCTGAGGGTCTATTGCAACGAAATGAGGATTGTCGGAGAAAAAGATGACGTGATGATGGCATATTTCAGTAAAAGCCTAACTGGGGCAGCTTTGGACTGGCATGGTCGTCAAAATATCGATGAGTGGCTTACATTGGGTGACATGGCTCGAGACTTTGTCTGATACTTTCAATGCAAATCAAGCGTTACCCAAGACCGCACCTTGCTATCTAAGATGGAAAAGAGGCCGGAGGAAAGCTTTAATGAGTTTGGGCTCAGATGGAGGGAGCAAGTTGCTCGAGTCAGTCCCCCGATCAGCAAAGAAGAAATGGATAAGCTTTTTCTACAGGCCCAGGGACCTGCCTACTACAGTCATTTGATCCCGGCCTTGGGTAAGCCTTTCAATGATGTATCAAAAATGGGGGAGCTAGTGGAAGAAGGAATCAAGTCAGGTAAAATCGTGAGTCGTTCGGAAGCCAGGCAGAACGTACCAGTAAGCTTGGTTAGAAGAAAGAGGAACAGAAAAGATGATCCGATAGGTTTTCCTGATCAACACTTCCGGCCTCGACATCGTCCCT
>NW_017683153.1:0-4151 GCF_001879085.1 Nicotiana attenuata
CAGCCCAAAAGACATAACCAGGAATTCATAGTGCCCATATCTAGTCCTGAAGCGGTCTTCATAATATCCGAATCCCTAATCTTCAGCTGGTGATAGCCTGAACGGAGATCAATCTTCGAAAATACCCTTGCCCCCTGGAGCTGGTCAAACAAATCATCAATACGAGGTAGTGGATACTTGTTCTTCACTGTCACCTTGTTCAACTGTCTATAATCAATGCACATCCTCATTGTGCCATCTATCTTCTTCACAAATAGAACCGGTGCACCCCACGGTGACACACTAGGACGAATAAACCCCTTATCTAGGAGTTCCTGAAGCTGATCCTTTAGTTCTTTCAACTCTGCTGGTGCCATGCGATACGGAGGAATAGAGATGGGCTTGGTGCCCGGTGCCAGATCAATACCAATATCGATGTCCCTGTCTGGTGGCATGCCCGGCAGGTCTACTGGAAACACATCATGGAAGTCCCTTACGACGGGGACGGAGTCAAGACTAGGAGCCTCAGCTCCGATATCTCTCACGAAAGCCAAATAAGATAGACAACCTTTCCCAACCATCCGCTGGGCCTTTAGAAAAGAAATCGCCCTGCTGGGAATATAATCAGTCGTACCACGCCACTCGATCCTCGGAATACCCGGATAGCCAACGTAACTGTCTTAGCATGACAGTCCAGAATAGCATGGTACGGAGATAACCAATCCATACCCAGAATAACATCAAAATCGACCATGCTCAAAAGCAATAAGTCAACTCGGGTCTCCAGACCCCCAATAGTCACTAAGCAGGATCGGTATACATGATATACAATAACAGTATCACCCACCGGGGTAGATACGTGAACAGGCAAAGCAAGACAACCTCGGGTAGCACCCAGGTGATGGGAAAAATATGAAGATACATAGGAATAGGTAGATCCGGGATCAAATAAGACAGAGGCATCTCTGTGGCAGACTGAGACAATACATGTGATAACAACATCTGAGGCAATGACGTCCTTCCTGTCTGGAAGAGCATAGAATCGAGCCTGACCACCGCCAGTCGGCCTCCACCCCTGGGGCGGCCCCTGGCTACCTGACCTCCACCCCTAGCTGACTGGGCGGGTGCTGATGAAACAGGAGCAGAAGATGAAGGCTGATCCCTCTGCTGAGACTGACTACCACGACGCTGAGGACACTGTCTCCTCAAATGACCGAACTCGCCGCACTCGTAGCAACTACCCGGCGCTAGAGAAGGGGACTGATGGAAACCCCTCGCTGCTGAAGAACCCTGGGCTGAAGAGGCAGGTGTAGAGCTCTGAGCTGGAAGAGCACTAAGTGAAGTCTGGCACTGCTGAAATCCCTAATGACCACGGCCTGAAGAAGCCCCACTGTACTCTGGACGACCTGACTGAGGAGGCCTGAAAGAACGGCCTCTGCCACGCTGGAACTGGCCCCTAGACGGAGCACCACTGAAACTACCTGAACTTCGAGGCCTCTTTGGCTCCCTCTCCTCATGCTCCCGACGGCGAACCGTCTCAATCTCTCGAGCCATGTCAACTACCTCCTCAAACGAGGCACCCATAACCCTCTCTTTGGTCATCAAAATGCGGAGTGAATAGTTGAGGCCATCCACGAACCTCCTAATCCTTTCCCGATCTGTCGGGATCATCCAAGTGGCATGCCGAGCTAGCTGCGTGAATCTCAACTCGTACTGGGTCACAGACATGTGCCCCTGAACCAACCACTCGAACTGACGACGTAGCTCCTCCCTATGAGACTGCGGTACGTACTTCTCCAGAAAGACAGTGGAGAACTGCTGCCATGTAAGGGGCGCTGCACCAACCGGCCTACGCCTCTCGAAGTCCTCCCACCAGGTGAATGCAGGCCCTGAGAACTGGAAAGTAGTAAAAGCCACACCACTCGACTCTAAGATCCCTGCAGTGCGAAGCATACGCTGACACTTATCCAGAAAACCCTGGGCATCCTCACTCTCAGCACCGCTGAACCTCGGTGGCTGAAGCCTGCCGAATCTCTCAAGGCGACGCTACTCATCATCCGGCATAGCTGAAGCCTCATAGGCTGCAACTAGTGCAACTGGAGCAACTGGAGCAACTGGAGCAACTGGCGGAGCTATGGCTGCTTCCGGTGTTTGAAGTCCCTGGGCAGCCTGCTCAGGTGTGTGAGCAACTGGGGTCTGATGTCCTCCCCCGGTCTGGGAAGCAACTGCTGCGGTAGAAGCTGAGACTGCCTGAGCCAGGCCAGTGCAAACTGATAGTATCTGTGCCAAGGTCTCCTGGAGACCAGGAATAGCAATAGGCACTGCTGGTGCCTGCACAGGTGCTGCTGGGACATCGACAGCTGGAGTCTGGTCCTGAACTGTGGCAGCTGGTGGGTCAGCAGGTGTTGTCTCTGCTGCCCTACCTCGACCACGACCACGACCGCATCCACGGCCTCTAGTGGGTGGTACTGGTGGTCGACCATCGCGTCCGGTAGCACGAGTTCTCGCCATCTGCGAGAGAATAGAATACAAGAATTTAGTTCTCGAATCACAAAGCCGCACGACAAGAATTTCAAGAATATTGAGTTTTCCTAAAGGTTCTGCAGCCTCTCGAGGAGAAGTACAGGCGTCCCCGTACCGTTCCGTGAGACTCTACTAAACCGGCTCATGACTCGCGAGGCCTAGTAACCTAGGCTCTGATACCAACTTGTCACGACTCCAATCCCGGTCGTGATGGCGCCCAACACTGATGCTAGGCAAGCCCGACCAATTAAATACTCTCAACCCAATTACGTAATCCGTTAACAAATAATACGATTAAGATGGCAAATGTCAAGGTTCCAATCCAAATCTAAATAAAATAGTACGAAAAATAATAACAAATATTCCAAACATTTCCCAATAGATCTGGAGTCACGAGTCTAGAGCCTCTAGGTGTAACAGAGTAATATATCCATAGTAATAAAGAAGTCTAGGATATGGAAAGATAAATAAAATAAAGGGGAGGAGTTGGGTCCTGCGGACGTCAGGCGGCTACCTCAACAACTCCTGAAAATAAACTTCACGAAAACAGCAAACAGCTCCACTAAGTCTCCGGAGCACCTGAATCTGCACACATGGTGCAGGGAGTAAAGTGAGTACTTCCAACTCAGTGAGTAATAAACATATATAATGGCTGAAAGTAAGAAATTCCGAAATATCACAATATAAAGCTATAATCAGCGATTCAGCACATAAAATGGTGGAACAACAACAATACCAGGACAAGTAAGACAAACAGGTATAAATGCATGAATGCAATGCAATGCACATGACCGCTGAGGCGCGCAGCCCGATCCATTTGGGTACCCGCGCTCACTGTGGGGGTTCAGACTCCGGAGGGGCTCCTACAGCCCAAGCGCAATATCATCGTAACATTCGCTGCGGCGTGCAGCCCGATCCACACTCAGTCCAGATATATATATGCATGCAAGCCACTCGGGCACAGTCAAATTGTTCATTTTTAGTTTCAATTATTAGGAATTATAGAGCTAAGTGTATAAACCTTTATTTGTTTACTAATCATTTCGAGGCAGTGTCTAGCTCAGGACTGATATCATGAAATACGCTAAGCATCATGGAAACAGTGATAAGGATCCCTGAAGGATGCACATGATAGGCACAAAGCCCCAAACAAATTCATAAAAATCCAAGTAGGATGATTACCAAACAATTTCTAGTCAAGAACACAGTACGAACATCAATCGGAACGGACTAGGTCACAATCCCCAGTCACAATCGACCCCGCACTCGTCATAAAGTATGTGTCTCACCTCAATATAGCGTCACAATGTGATATACCGGGGTTTCAAACCCTCAGGTCATCATCTACATCTATTACTCACCTCAAGCCGGCCACAAGTCTAGCTCGCTATGCCTT
Source organism: Nicotiana attenuata (assembly GCF_001879085.1). NCBI lineage: Eukaryota > Viridiplantae > Streptophyta > Magnoliopsida > Solanales > Solanaceae > Nicotiana > Nicotiana attenuata. The sequence goes on from NW_017683153.1 coordinate 3,899, forward strand.
TGCCTTTCGAATCAACCTCTTCGCACGCCGAATCTGATTAAAACCACAACGAATACATTACAATAGGCTAAAGAAACATAACCCACTCGAAAAGACTCGAAAAACACCAAAATTCACGAAGTTGGCAAAACCCGAGCCCCGAGCCCACTTCTCGAAAAATTACAAAATTTACATCACTGGATTCCTCGTCTCGCCACGAGTCTACACATACCAATTTTACCAAAATCGGAGTTCAAATGCCCTTTCAAAATCC
>NW_017683153.1:8145-8847 GCF_001879085.1 Nicotiana attenuata
ATTGCTGAAAATACTTACAAGGGCTCATTACTTCGAACACATACAAGGAATTAATCATATCCTTACCATACCGATTCGGTCTACTAACAAGCTATTCCATCTATATAATTTCCCTTCTGATTCATCATCAACTTGATATTCCCTCTTGTTGTGGCACCACAATGCCTCAACCCGGGCTTACCACATGAGACTCAAGCACAAGACCACACTGTCTAAGACCCATAGGCCACTGAATACTCTCTCAAATGTTCCCAGAAATACCACATTCCAGAATACTTTACTCTGAAGAACTTCCTGCGAATCTAAATTCGTTACCTTTACTTTTCCCAGATACTGATACATAGAATCCCATAATTAACATGAAAATACCACAATTCTTGACCTTTTCCAATGAAAACACAATCTCTGACCACATGCACAACCTTAAGATACCCGATGGTTCCCTGTATAATCTTGAACACATTAGAACCATTCTCGAAAGTCATTCACTCTTATTCAAACTGCAAATTACCTGACCTAACGAACAGAACCACTCGTGCCTTATTTGCACTCTGACACCGCAGGATATGACCCCATTCCAATACAAACAAACATCTTCCTGCACCATGCACCGAGCATTCTTACCAACAGCTGCTTAAGACATCCCCTAATTCTTACACATCTACGAGGCACCATGTAACCTTTGTCAAAACTTTTTGCTTC
>NW_017683154.1:0-1906 GCF_001879085.1 Nicotiana attenuata
GAAAAATCAAAACTAACTACCACGACTCCCTCCGAATTGGAAGAGGAGTAGCTTCCCAGTTATTGAGCTTAGCCTGAGATCGCATGAACTGCACATCAAATTCACTCGGGCCTTCGCCGGGTTCCACCATATTCACTTCATCGAACACCTTTTCAAACCTTGCGAGCATCTCCTTGTCAGGTTCTATCACCACAGAATTTGGCATTGCTGTTGCTGGGCGTTGTTTAGTACCAGACCGGACGAAGGAACGGGAAAGGCGGGGAATAGGTTTTGGAAGGGTCCACACTCTCTTTTTCATCTTTTTGGCTCTCCTTATGTCAGCTGAAGTGGGTTTGAAACCTAGCCCAAAAGTGTCTAGATTTCCGGGGAGAGACACCGGCTGTATGATCCCTTGCAGTGAAGCACCTAACCCTTTTCCGGGCAAGAATCCATTTCTTATCATCTCTGAGGCTACCATAACAGATGCGGCAGCTATCTTGGGCATAGGAACACACTCTCCTTCCGGGATTTTATCAACTGGCACTGTATCCATGACTTGGTACACCCAGGGACCTTTGTCATTTTCAACTTCCTCGAATGATGTAATAGCATTACAAGAATTGTCCTCTCCATGAACCACGATCTCTTGCCGATCCCATTCAAACTTGACCATTTGATGCAAAGTAGACGGTACTGCCTTTGCGGCATGAATCCAGGGCCGTCCCAATAACAGATTGTAGGAAACACTGACATCGAGCACTTGAAACTCCATCGTGAATTCCACAGGTCCTATTGTTAGCTCCAACACAATATCTCCCACTGTGTCTTTCCCTCGGCCGTCAAACCCCCGTACACAGATGCTGTTTTTATGAATTCTTTCCCTGTCAACTTGCAACTTTTCTAGAGTGGAAAGAGGGCAAATGTTGGCACTAGACCCATTATCAATTAACACCGAGTCACCACGGTAATCTTCACACCTCACTGTGAGGTCAAAGCTCTATTATGTTCAGTTCCTTCCAATGGTAACTCGTCATCAGAAAATGTCACCCTATTTACCTCAAAAATCTTATTCGCAATCTTCTCAAGATGATTCACAGTAATTTTATCTGGCACATGAGCTTCGTTTAGAATCTTCATCAAGGCCCGGCGGTGTTCATCCGAATGGATCAATAAGGATAATAATGAGATATGCGCCGGAGTTTTCCTCAGTTGTTCCACAATCGAATAATCCTGAGCCTTCATCTTTTTCAGGAACTCTTCAGCTTCTTCTTCAGTAACAGCCCTCTTTGTTGGTGCCGAATTGTCTTTAGTTGCTTTAACCTTCCTCAATTCTTCAGGGGCAAAGCACCTCCCTGATCTAGTCAAACCATGAGTTTCACACACTTCTTCTTTAATTTCCTTTCCTTGGTACGTCACAGTCACTCTGTCATAATTCCACGGGACGGCTTTTTCACTAACCACAGGCAATTGGGTCACCGGTTTGATGATGACTGGCTCTGTTCGAACGCCTTTCACAACCAACACAGGCGTGACAGCTGCTCCTGGTATTGTCACCTTAACAGGCCCTGGTTTGATTACCCTCACTGGTTCACTGACTGTCTGACCCACTGCGACCAAAGGTTTCTTGTCAACCAATTCCTCTTTTACTTTACTTTCGCTTGCTCTAATCATCATCACAGTCTGCGACGGCTTCTTGTATTCCCCCTTCTGCACTATCTCGATCATGTGAGCCTCAGGATGAATTGGTAGTGGATTCTGCGTGATATTGGGAGTCTCCGGAGCCTGCACCTCAATTCTGCATGTATCAATCAACTCCTGAATGGCGGTTTTCAGATGCCAACATTTCTCTGTATCATGTCCAGGTGCTCCTGAGCAGTACTCACAATTCACTGAATGGTCCAGGTTCCTTGGGGGGACGGGTTTTGGT
>NW_017683154.1:3750-8846 GCF_001879085.1 Nicotiana attenuata
ATACTGGGGCGATTGGTGGTGGGGGACATGGAATTGGCTTGGAGGGTGGTAGTGGTGGTGTCTGAGAGGTGGTTCCATAATATTGCTGGTGAGTAGGGAGAGCAGGATATGAGTTCGCTGTGGGAGGATCTTGGGGTTGAGTTGGTGGTGGGAGGTAATTGGGATTGGCAGGATAGGCTGGTGGGGGATGTCCCTTCGACCAGGCCTGGTACATTTCGGCCATCTGCTGCTTTAATTTATACATCTCCTCCCTCATTGTATTCACGTCCATTGCCTCCTCCTCTCCGGATGGGTCAACAATGCTTGCATCTAGATCTTGATTGGTCATTTTTGACTTGTCCTTGGAGCGGGTATTGTAAGGGTGGGTTGCCAGAATGCCAGTCAGCTTAACACCTGCCTGGACTCATCAACAACAACTTGTTAGCGGTTAGGGCATTAACAAATAGATAACCGCACATTGATGGGTGGATGCACCTAAGCAGTCAAACGTTGCTATTATTTCAATCACATGCGTCATCCCGGCTTTCCATTTCTTTCTCTTGCCGATTAGTTCCTACTCTTATCTTTCCCTTTTCACTTTGTTTTTCTCTCCCTCTTTTGGATTCTCTTTCCTTTGGTTTTTCCCCTACTTGTATCATTCCTTTTTAGTTTCCCTTTTATTATTTATAAACGGTCGAATCCTATGGAGATTGCCTACGTATCACGACCCCACGTGAATCAGAGCAAGCGTAGTTCGTGGAAAATAACTGTAAAGTAGAAGCAGAATATTTTGGGAATTTTCGAGTTTATTGATAGCAACTACGTCTATTACAAAGACTCAAAACCGACTCTGATGCAAAAAGAACTACAGACTCCACCATCCCTATCCTAGTTCACACAAAATACGGACTCAATCAACTGACTGCCTTTTAACGAAAAGGAAATACAGACTTCGGTAAAAAAGAAATACAAGCCCAAATGACCTAACTCCATTAAAAAAAATACAGACTCAAAAGGAAAACTCTAGTAGAAGAAGACATGCAGACTCAAAGACAATCATGAATACATTAAAGCTCCTGGTGCCCGCGGGACATCGTTCGGTCTCGCCGCGGGCCTATATGCAAGTTCCCCTTGGAGTCTGTCTAAGTCATTCATTATCTGCTTCACAAATATCAGTACTGATGCAAAGAAGGTGGTACGGGTCATGTTCTCGCACATCTGGCATTTCCGGGTAATAGAATGAGCAACGGTTAAGATTCTCTCTCGGATTCTTCCTTTCTCTTGAAGCAGCCGCCCTATCTGCTGGGCCCTAGCCTCCAAAGTCTGCTCAAACGCCTGGCTTTGTTCTCGAAGTTGCTGTAAGTCCATTTCTAACTGTGCCAATGCCATGTAACAGTGTTCTCTCTCGACTTTGAAGTCCTTTGCCTGTTTAATCATTCGGTTTTCTGCGGCAATGGCCTTTTCCTTTAATCTTGCGACCTTATTGTCATATTCTTCTTTTAACTGCTTAACCATGCGAGCCCGTTCTTCTGCATTTTTAGCCAATTGCCTCTGGACCCCAACTAATTCCTTTTCTGCTTTGTCGAGGTCAAAACTGTAATCATTCACCTTTTTCCTTAGATTTGCTATAAGCTTTGTATCTTTGGCACTTCTGACAGGGTTGTCGGCCTCTAGCTTCATCTTTTGTATTTGGGCTCGTAAAACTTCATTCTCTTTGGCCAATTGTTTTCTCTCCCCTTCGTCAGCCGCGGCTTGCAAGCTATTTTCAAATCGGAGGTCTTGGACCTGTTTTTCCAACGTTCTTATGCGGGCCCTGTACTCGTTTTTTTAGCTAACCAAGCCCATTGTTCTTGTGATGAATCAACAAATTCCTGGATGTGAGGTCTTTTGGCTGGCCTTTCGTGCTCACATTCTCTTCTATACCAAGCAAGGTATCCTGGCGACACTTCGCCTTTGGCCCGATCCTGTACGCAAGTATCCCTTTTTAAGTATTGCCATTCGTTCCAAATCTGGCGAACTATTGCTTCAGGAAACTGGCCATCAGGGCCAATCTCAACCACTTCCAAACTAAGATCATCATCCTTAGGTATTATCTGGCATCTCCCCAGCTGCCTCAACACTCGATACGGGGTGTAAGGCTGAATGCTTCTAAGCCCCATTAGAAGGAAATGTGGTCGGGCTGCCGGCATATATATGATTTCATAAACGGGTAACCATTCCAGTGTCCACTCTATTTGGCTAGAAGTGAGGGACCAGAAATATGTTGTCTATCCCGTGACTCCTTCCGGCAATTTGGCTCCTTTAGTCCTCGTGTAAAATTCTTCTATGCATGTTTTTTCTGGAGACCCGTAGCTCAAAAACTGAGGGCGATGACACAGATGCTCGATCATCCACATTTGTAATAACAAGTGGCACCCCTCGAAGCAAGTTTCCCCGGCTTTGCAAGCTGTAAGAGCACGGAAGATGTCGGCCAATATCATAGGTGCAAGTGTACTTTTGGCCTGGGTAATTAACGTGCTGACGACTCCGGCTATTTTTATATCGATGTTCCCATCCTTCCTCGGAAATACTAAAAGCCCCAAGAAAGCCACCATAAAAGCGAAACATCGATGCTCCTCCCACTTCTGGCGGTTTCCTTTGCTACATATCTTACTTTCTGGGTTGTTAAACCCCCCAATATGACCATAGCGATGATATATGAAGCTTAGGGTACAAAAACCATTTGCCAGGTCTGTGTTACGGACGGCCCTGACTATCTTCAAGGAGTCTAGAAACTTGTGTACAGCTACAACTCTGGGAGCAACCAAGTATTTGTGCCTCAACGGAACCTCATCCTTTCCAATGTAGCCAGCTATTTCCTCCAATGTCGGGGTAAGCTCAAAATCCGAAAAATGGAACACATTATGTGCTGGGTCCCAACATGTAACCAGTGCTCTAATAATATCTCCCCGAGGCACAATATCAAGCAAACCGGTAAGCCCTTTCAAATGTTTCTTGACCGCATCTTGCCCTTCTTTGCCCAAATCGTTCCACCACAGACGCAACTCCAAAGGGATTTTATGCATGATTGAAAAGGGTTCATTTTGAGTTGTGCTCATCCTGCACATTTATTAAGGTGATTTAATAACTTATTTGACCTAAAAAAAAGAAAAGCAAATGGCACTATTCTCGTTCAAATTTCCAATTTTAAAACATACGGCCGGTTTTGCAGTTACGGCCTTTCAGCATTTCGGGGAGAAGATTTTAAGGCTGTGCCTGCTAACCGTTGAAACTGACTCAGGGCGGCTGTTCTTGCAAAACAGCCTTCCGGCGCCTTTTTGGGGACATTCGGCTATCTTTGATAAGAATGGCGTCACCCGACTTATTTTGTGACTAAATTAAAATTTTGGTATTTTTGGCTATTTTGCAAAAGGGTGGTTGGACCCGATGAGGGTTGCCTACGTATCTCACACCCGGTGAGAATCAAACCTGCGTAGTTCGGGCAAATAAATCTAACTATTTTTGGAAACACCCCTAAGTTGAAAATAAAGTTTTTTTTTCTTTTTTTTTTGGTTTTTGTTGGCAAATTCACTTTTCTGAAAACGAAATTCCTTTTATATTTTTTTTAGTGGCAAATAAAAACGAACTAATTTAAAAATAAAACTCTTTTTGTTTTTCTTCTCCACTGGCAAACAAAACAAACTACTTTTCTTCTTTTTATTTCATTTTCTCAAAAATCCGGCAGCATTTCGGCACTGCTTGGCCATTGGTTTTTTTTTCTAGTATAGGTAATTAATTCTCCGCACTACTATTTCTCTTTTTCTCTCTCTTTTTTCAATATTGCCCAGATATTCAAAGCCGGTCAGCATACGAGTCCAAAACAGATAAATGCACAAGTAGGATCCATCAGGATGGTGCATTATTCCGGGTACACCTGTCCTAGACGGACCCAACCCCTGTGTTGAGTCCCCTAAGTCAAAATGCACGTGATGCAGATAAGCGTTCCTACTAGGGATCCGGCATGGAGTCAAGTTCTTCTAGGTTTAAAACCTGGGTATGTGTTCTAGACTGTGTACCCGAGCGGACAACTCCAGTCGAGGAGGGGGCTACATACCGGGGACCCGCGGGATCGTCCGGCTTAGTAACTTGTCCGGCCTCTTTCTTATTTCAAGGTATGACATTAACAGAATAGGGAGTCTCAACCAGTAAGCACATCCCCGGAGGTGAGAGGAGAAGGGTTTCGGCACAGTTTATATACAATTCAGATAATATCAAAGCGGTAAAACATATAGCACATTTAGCAGGAAACATGTAGGAAAATCAGATAAAGCCAAACGTAACAATTATTCTCAGCTCGAATTCTTAAACCCTGAACCGAAGTTCTGGGTTTGTGTCACCAGCAGAGTCGCCAGAGCTGTCACACCTCCTTTTTCTTACTACACCCCCGCAAGAGGGTATGATAAGGGAGTTATTTCCAACTTGAAATGACAATCGAAACGGGATTCATTTTATTAAAAATTCAGAGTCGCCACTTGGGATAATTAATGGTGTCCCAAGTCACCGGTTTAAATCCCGAATCGAGGAAAATATTGACTCTGTATAACAGTCCGCGAACCAGAAATCCGAGTAAGGAATTCTGTTAACCCGGGAGAAGGTGTTAGGCATTCCCGGGTTCCGTGGTTCTAGCACGGTCGCTCAACTGTTGTAGTTGATTTTATCTGATTTCGAAACATGTTCTAGCCCATGTGCTTTTATTAGTAAACCACTTTTATTTTGTATTTTTAATAAGAATTGCAACGTCGTGAAAATGTGTCTTGAACCACGTCGCACCAGTGCACCCGTGATTGTTAACACATTTCGACTTCGTTGAGATTTGGATTTGGGTCACATAAATGTGCACCCGAATTTAGGAAAGTAATATTATTAAAGTACGCGCCTAAAGCCACTACGCGTTCCGGCTTTGCGAGGGCCATGAAACTTACTAAATGACACGCCTCGGATTCTAAGGTTTGAAACGAAATTAATTAAGCGAAGGCCGTGCAAGTGCCATTTTTGTTGTATAATATGGCGAACCCCAACTAGTTAATAATCTAATCAATTAATACTAAATGTGGTTAAGGGCCGCAATGAAATCAACT
>NW_017683155.1:0-3340 GCF_001879085.1 Nicotiana attenuata
CAAATTGTTTGCTCAAAAGTTATCATGTGCTTTATGAGTGCAAAACAATACAAATAAGTTACGGGAAAATCATAGCAAATCGTAATAATCCATCGGACCAAGCGAAGAACATGAAAATAAGTACTCAAGGTTAGGGGAAGAAATCTTAACAGCTTTTATTGATAGTATTGGTTTGGTCTGCCTTTCCATGAATGGTTAAGAGCCTTACAATGGTGTTTTCTCTTCCCATAAGATGGGTATATTTTCTCTTCTCTCTCTCTCTCTTTTGTGAATAGTGATGAAGAAGCAGCCCCCTTTCTAGGGCTTCCACTCTTAGTAGTTATAGATGTGAGCTTCGTGAGCTGGCAATAAATGGCCGTGGCCACGCTGAGGTTCCGTCCCCATGGAGGAATGAATGGGCCGTGCCCTCGTAGATTAAATCAGACAAGAGTCGAATCCTGTTATGAATAAGTGGCCATACCACTTATTAATTACGGATTAACTCAAGACGAGATTAACTCCGTTAATTACCGTGAGATCGGATTTTGACCCATACAATAAGCATAGACGTTAAAGAAAGATGAACTTGTATAAGCACAGCGTGCGCTTATTGAGACAAAAGTATCCAAGAGATTATAATTCGAACAGCAATTTGTAAGATAACTATGCGGCCCCGAGCCCTCTTAAACCTTCTTGTTCCTTGTTGAAGTGTATATATATATATATATATATATATATATATATATATATATATATATATATGTATATATATTGAAGCGGCCTAATGGGAGTAAGATGATAGATATTATATTGAACTGTGATTGTATTTCTTTGTTTTCTTTGAAGTAATGTATTACTTAGTAGAAATGGGTCACTTCTCTTTACTTGCTCTATTCTTTCCAGAAGATAAATGATAAAAGAAAAAAGATGGGAGTTATAGTATATTAGTATATCATCAATGCATATTCTGTCGCACCCAGTACCCCACTGATTGATATGAGTAAGTTGGAAAATGGCTAGAATGGTGCGGCACGGTGATCGAGGTTGGTCTATGCCTCACTGGCTCGCCATCTCCTTATTGTAATCTCCTTCCGATCCTATCTTTTCCATCGGTCCAAAATATACGTCTTCTAGAGAGTGATGGGTTTATTCTAATCGTGTCCTACTGCCCCTTGCAGATAGCGATAAGGTTCTCTATTTTTCTCCATTTCCTGTGCGACTCTTTGTTTGACTTGTCTTTGTCTTGTGCATAACTTGACATTTTTTGCTTAGAACACACTTTTGAAATTTTAAGACAACATGGTATTTGAAATTGAAGTTGAAATGAATATTTAAATGTTATTGAAATAACCTTTCAAGTATTGTTCAAATTTACTTTTGAAGTTATGTTATCCTGCTTTGTATGATAAGAACATATGTGATACAATCCGGCCTAAGACACATAACGTGGACTGATTAATGAAGACGTTCAAGCTTTAGAGGGCTACAAGAGCAGAGGTGGATTCAATTGAATCCGTCGAGTATACCCTACATCCGCCCCTGTACAAGAGGTCAAGAATTAATGCCAAGAGGGGTTGCATGTGGCCATTTATGCAAAGAGGTCAAGGATTAATGCCAAGAGGGGTTGCATGTGGCCATTTATGCAAGTTGGTTATTTTGTGAAGCTTTCAATTAAGGCCTATGGCAGAGCCGAAGCTAGGATTTGAACTTTATGGTTTGGGATTATAATCCTTTTAATTGTTGGGCTCTAAATTAATAATTGGTACATATTTATTGGCTTTCTTAATACAAATACAGTATTTGAACAAAAGTTACTGGGTTCGGTTGAACCCGCAACCAGCACTATAGCGCCGCTCCTGGCCTTTGGCCATTTATGTAATAGGCACTAGGCCATTAAGGCGTAATATATATATATATATATATATATATATATATATATATATATATATATATATATATATATAGAGAGAGAGAGAGAGAGAGAGAGAGAGAGAGAGAGAGTTAACTAGTTAATTGGCTAGCGCTTCGCGCGATAACACATATATTTTATTTTTTGGATAAGTTTAGTTGATATGGATAAAACAAAACATTTACAATAACCAAATGAATAAGTAAAGTATAATGAGACACATATAGATAAAAAATAAAAAATAAAAACAAAATCATGGGAACAAATAATATGTAAATGTAATTCAACTATAAACATAGCTTACCTTTTGTAGATTTATAATCTCAAAGTCCTCAAAGGACAGTACTCGACATAAAGGAAGAGAAGTTAATACTCAATTATAGAATAAAGTATATATTTGCTCAAAAGTTATCACCTATCTTATGAGTATAAAACAATATAAATAAATCACGGAAAAATCATAGCAAATCGTAATAATCCATTGGACCAAGCGAAGAACATGAAAATAAGTACTCAAGGTTAGGAGAAGAAATCTTAACAACTTTTATTGATAATATTTGTTTGGTCTGCTCTCCATGAAGAGGTTCAGAGCCTTACAATGGTGTTTTCTCTTCCCATAAGATGGGTCTATTTTTATCTTCTCTCTCTCTCTTGTGAATGGTGGTGAAGAAGCAGCCCCCTTTCTAGGGCTTCCACTCTTAGTATTTATAGATGTGAGCTTCGTGAGCTGGCAATAAATGGTCGTGGCCACGCTGAGGTTCCGTCCCCATGGGGGAATGAATGGGCCGTGCCCTCGTAGATTAAATCAGACAAGAGTCGAATCCTGTTATGAATAAGTGGCCATACCACTTATTAATTATGGATTAGCTCAAGACGAGATTAACTCCGTTAATTACCGTGAGATCGGATTTTGACCCATACAGTTAGACCCTCTGCTTATTGAGGTCGTGTTTCGGCCGAGCTCGATGAGCGGACTTCATCGATTGTGATTTGAAAAAACTCGAATAAGGGGGTCGACTTATTGACGGCGGTGGCCTTAGCCGTTTATACGTTGGAGATGGCCGTAGCCTTTCATATATTGGAGAGCCTTTCATACATTAGAGATGGCCGTAGCCTTTCATATAACGGCGATGGCCGTAGCCTTTCATATGTTGGAGAGCCTTTTAGACATTAGAGATGGCCGTAGCCTTTCATATAAAGGGGATGGCCATAGCCTTTCATATATTAGAGACGGTCGTAGCCTTTCATATATTAGAGATGGCCGTAGCCTTTCATACAATAGCGATGGCCGTGGAGAATGAGTATGCGCCGGGTACGTATTTGGTCACGTCCAGAATTTTGAAGGCGTACGGCGCATTCTTTCAGCGTTCGCAGGCCGTTGCGATTATTCTGTCGGCGGGACGTTGGCGGATGGCTGAGAAGCCGCTTCGCGGAGCTTGTCATAATGACGCA
>NW_017683155.1:4029-8845 GCF_001879085.1 Nicotiana attenuata
GACATTTTAGTTTCCGGCGCATGTTTTGAATCATGACTCTTCCATTCCTGTGCAACTTATCCTTATAAGTATGAGAGAGGTTCGATTTGATTCCATTTTCAATCCTTCGGAAAGCATTTTCTGATATACCCCTTTGTCTTTCTTTACTGTAACCGTTATTTTGTGAGGGACTCTCCCACTTCTGTTGAAACCACACTTCCTATCGTCAGTGCTTCGTTTCTTAAGTAGTATAATCATGACAAAACGCGGGCAGGGTAGTAAAAAGGCCAAAGATAATGCCCCGTCTAGGGTTCCGCCATCTTCCGGTGGTGAAGGGGAAAAGGCGGAGAAGGCCCTTGTTCCTCTCAGCGTAGACAACGTCCTTCCGAAGGAGACGCATGTTCGCAGGGATTTTCCAACTAAAAGCCCTGACCTTCCCTGGGAGCACAGCGTTTTATTACAATCTCATTTAGATGATCTTCGAGAGACGCACCATATTCCGGACCACGTGGAAATGGTTCCGGCCGGGACGGACTATGCCAATGTGCACCGGCCTGGATATTGCACATTCTATGAGTACCCGTTCTTGATCGGTTACAATCTTCCAATCTACCCTCTGATGGAGGAGCTTTGCCGTTTTTATAATGTGTGTCCGGCCCAGCTCACTCCTTATACCTTGAAGGTGTGCCGTATTATGACCACTTATGCGGCCAGGGCTGAATGCAGCGTCTCGGTCCACCACCTCTTACAGTTATTCAGCGCTGGTTACCTGAGGGGTACCATGCTGCAGTTAAAAGGTCGGGGCACAAGGGGCTTAGTTGTCAAAGCCGATGATAAGCCCAACCGCCGCTTTTGGCGTAAGTATTTCTACATCAGGACGGAGCACCTGGTGTCGAATCCCGAAGGGTTCCCGGAAAGATGGAATCCAGAACGTAAGTATTTCTATTCGTAGAATTCAGGGCTGCTTGCGCTTTTGACCATACGGCAATTGTGATTTCTTTGCTTTTCTCCCTTTTTTATTCGCAGCGAGGGCTTCTCCACCCCAGCTCATTGATGACATTACATCGTGGGCGGAAAGAATAATACCTTATGCGGAGGAATGCCGTACCTGGGCTGCATTTCTTCAACAGTACGGCCCGTCAGGTAATTCTTTGGCTATGATTTGGGAATTCCCTACGTTCTCGTTTCCTGACTTATTCGTGTTGGCAGGTCGGAGCACTCCTAAGAAGAAGAAAAAGAACGTCGTCACCTTACCTGGGGCGGGGACTGATTCTGAAGACGGGTATATACCCTGTGGTTCGCCCAGTGAGGGCGTTGCGGGGGTTCCTCAACCGCTACCCGTGGCGGCGTCCATAAGGGGAGCGACTCCTTCAATGCCATCCCCACGGGCTGTGGAGGAGACTTCTGAGAGCGAGGAGCCGCCAGAAAGGAAAAGACGTCGGTTGATAACCGGCAAGGGGATAGCCTCAGAAGACGAGGGGGCTCGCTCGCCCCATCGGGAGTCAAGGCCAGTTTTTATGGCGGATGCCATCCGTTCCGGGAGGTCGGCTCCCCAAGGGGGGGCGGTTCTCGACGCCAGCCCACCACGCATTCCGGAGAGCGGCTCGTCGGCTGCCGTTGGAGAAGCAGGTGATGATGCCGAGAGGGTGGGCCCTAAGGCCACCCAGGCGGATGCAGATGTGTTAACGCGGGGTCCGGCCCGTGTGGAGATGACGGCAGGTAGATCTAACCGCCAAATTCTGATCCCAGGAGGGTATAACCTGTTGCAACACAGCGAGCAAGCCGCAACGGATATGACCCTGCTATGTGCGGCCGCTGAGCGTGAAACGTTACAAGGGGCTAGCGACGGGGAACTATCTCGGAGGGTTGCCGGCGCGGCCTTGCAGGTATTTTTCGATTTTCTTCATGTACCGTAAAGTAAACTTTGATGCATACTGACTTGCCTTTCCTCCTTTTCCTCTCTTTTTTTTTAGACTCTCATATTGGAGATAGAGAGGGGGCGGCGAGCGCAAAGGAAGGCAGCCACCTTTAACAAGGTGGTGAAGAAATATCGGCGGTGCCGTGTCAAGCATCAGGCGCTGGCGGACCTACTTAAACAGGACCCGGAATTTCGGGTTTTCCGTGAGGGTTTGGAGCAGTCGGAGGCCCAGCTGAAACGGAGGGTGGCCGAGTTGGAGCAGATCGACGAGCAGCTGATGACCGCCCTGGCTCGGAACATTGAGCTGGAGACTCTTCTCCAGTCTAAGGAAGAAGAGTTGGAGGTTGGCTGTGGGGTAGCGGCGGAAGCTGCTGATTTGCGGATCAAGGTTGCCGCTATGACCGCCGAACTCGATGCCAAGGCGGCTGAGATTGAAGTCCTCAAGCGGACTGCTGCACCGAGGCCTGATGAGGATGCGCATCGTGAGGCGCATGACATGTGGGTGTACGCCGAGGCCAGATTGGTCGTATTCGAGGAGTTCTTAGCTGCGGGTCGAGCTACTGAGGCGGAGGTTCAAGAGCAACGGCGCATAGTCCGTGTTGCCCGTGAAACTTGTGGGTATAGTTCTGATTCCCCGGACCGGGCGGGCTATAACTCCGAAGACGTCAACCGTCTAGAATCCGGCTCTTGGATCTCTGCGGCCTATCAGGCCGAGGACGGCGATGGACGAGATGGCGATCCGACGGGAGGCGGTAAACAGAATGGCGAAGCCCCTTAGGACTTGTATTCATTTTGTTTTGCTGTATTTGGAGACGTAAATAGGTCCTTTTGTACATGTATTTTTGGATGATAATGGAAGTTATACTTTTGCTATTATTATTTTCTTTTTGTACCTTTTATTTTTGGCCTTTAATATTGTTGATGGCCTTAGCCATGTGCGTAACTTCGACTGTCGTCGGGTCGTTTTACCCACCGCAGTCGAATCTAGGTCGACCGTTGGCGGCGATGGCCTTAGCCATAATATAATTGATGGCCTTAGCCATAATATAACTGATGGCCTTAGCCATGTGGGCGACTTCGACTGTCGTCGAGTCGTTTACTCACCGTAGTCGAATCTAGGTCGACCGTTGACGGTGATGGCCTTAGTTTTTCAACTCGGTGCGGGAAAGTCTTAGCCGTTATTTGGCGATAGCGGCGCTTAGCCTTAGTCCCAGTTCGGACGCGGTCGAACTACCGGTCGTGATGGTAAAAAACGCAGCCTCGTAGTTTGACCGGGGCCGAACTTTACGTGGCCCGACTCTTAATTCTAGTTGGGAGAACTTACTTGAATGGCGAGGGTGCCTATCCTGCGCTTTGATTTGTTGGAGGTCGGGCTTTGCTTTCACAGATGAAGGCGTTTGGCCTGAGTCTCGGTTCAACTGTGGTTGAACTTGCTAAAGTTGAGTACGAAGGCGTCCATCCTTGCAGTTCGAGCGAGGTCGAGCTAGTTGGATTTAATGGCGAAGGCGCATAGCCTGAGTCTTGGTTCAACCGTGGTTGGAAATATTGGCGAAGGCACGTAGCCGGAGTCCCAGTTCGACTGTTGTTGGACTTTGTTAAATTTGGTGGAGAAGGCACATAGCTTGAGTCCCGGTTCAACCGCAGTTGAACTTTTTGGTGGAGGCGCATAGCCTATCTTGGTTCAACCATAGTTGAACTGTTTGGTGAAGGCGCATAGCCTGAGTCCCGGTTCAACCGTAGTTAACTTTTGGTGAAGGCGCATAGCCTATCTTGGTTCAACCATAGTTGAACTGTTTGGTGAAGGCGCATAGCCTGAGTCCCGGTTCAACCGTAGTTTAACTTTTTGGCGAAGGCACATAGCCTGTCTTGGTTCAACCGTAGTTGAACTTTTTGGCGAAGGCGCATAGCCTGAGTCCCGGTTCAACCGTAGTTGAACTTTTTGGCGAAGGCGCATAGCCTGAGTCCCGGTTCAACCGTAGTTGATCTTTTTGGTGAAGGCACGTAGCCTGTCTTGGTTCAACCGTGGTTGAACTTTTTGGTGAAGGCGCATAGCCTGTCTTGGTTCAACCGTAGTTGAACTTTTTGGTGAAGGCGCATAGCCTGTCTTGGTTCAACCGTAGTTGAACTTTTTGGCGAAGGCGCATAGCCTGTCTTGGTTCAACCGTAGTCGAACTTTTTTGGTGAAGGCGCATAGCCTGAGTCCCGGTTCAACCGTAGTTGAACTTTTTGGCGAAGGCGCATAGCCTGTCTTGGTTCAACCGTAGTTGAACTTTTTTGGTGAAGGCACATAGCCTGAATCTTAGCTCAACTGTTGTTGAACTTTGTCGATCTTGATGGCGAAGGCTCATGGCCTGAGTCCCAGTTCAACTGTTGTTGAACTTTGTCGATCTTTGATGACGAAGGCTCATGGCCTGAGTCCCATATTGTGGGTATTGTGTGTTGAAGCTCGGTTTGGATTCGAGACCTTGAGCGGCTCATCCGTTGTCTTCCCAACCAGGGTTTATAGGCTGTCTTGAGGCGATTCTCGATTCGAGTTTCCTCCGTGCTGGTTTCCGGCTGGAGCCCTTATCAGGGATGTAGGAGATCTCTTACGAAGATTCTCCCCAAAAGAGAGGGAGGATGGCTTCTTCTTCTTGTTTGCACCATCCGATAGATGAGAGACAGAGGAACTGGATCTCGATTCGAGATCTTCGAGTTCCATCGGCCTAATATGCCGCTTTGGCTTGTTTATGCAGGGTTGTTCTTCCTTTTCCGGCGTTTCTTTCCTTTTGGTCCATGGAAGAACTACGCGATTTTGCTATGTAATCCCCACAGACGGCGCCAAATTGTTTGCTCAAAAGTTCTCACATATCTTATGAGTATAAAACAATATAAATAAATCACGGAAAAATCATAGCAAATCGTAATAATCCATTGGAC
>NW_017683156.1:0-3484 GCF_001879085.1 Nicotiana attenuata
CATTGAGGATTGTTGTGGGCTGTATTTGGATGAAATTCCAAGTTGTTGCTGCTATCTAAGGTGAGTATAACAGCCTACTAATTGTGCTTAAGCTTTCTTGTATGTTGGTTAAGTTGTTAGGATGATAAACTACAAGATAGTACTTGGATTAGCTTAAGTCACTTCTATGGTGTTGTATTGCTATTGAGGGTTGTTGTGAGCTGAATATAACTTGGATTTCGACTTGAAGTTACTATAGGAGTTGTGTTTATTGTGTTCTTGCATGTGCTTAAGGTTATCTTGATGTTGATTAAGTTAAATGGATGGAGTAGACATGAACTAGTGAATAAAGCTACTAATTGAAGATAGTTGGAGTTGAGGATTGTTTCCTTTGTTATAAATATATGGTATAAGGATGGAATCATTGATGAATGACTTCATTATCATGTTAATGATACTGTTAAATTAATGTAAGAAGTCTATAAGGGGTGATATGGGTTATACGGATTCCAATCGGAGCTTGCCGCTCGTCGTGAAGTAGTTGTGACTTTTTGTTGTTATATGGTGTCTTGTTATTGATATTTATAGGTTGCTGGACTTCCCTGGCTGTTGTTGTTGGTATATGGTATTGGAGGAGGCCCTTGTTACATGGGAGATGCTGCCCGAATTTACGTAGACGAGCTACTAGCTTAAGTTACAGACTTAGCCTTTGTTCAACACTGATTTTGAATCTCCTTATGCTATGATAGATCGAGTTGACTTGTTTGAAGAGTTGCTTGGAAAAGGACTCAACATGTTTAAGGTATGTTAAGGCTCTTCCTTCATTCTTTTGGCATGATCTAAAGTGAAACGAACATAAACGATACGCTATTTCATAATGAATCTACTCCTACCAACTAAGGTTGTCCATGTTATTCTTTCCTTACAAAGTTATTCCAAGAAAGTATATGATCCTTGAGTCCTAGTGAAGTTCATATTGATGGTATGATGTCCATAATGTTAATCGATGGTGCAATGACCTTATGTCACTCCAAAAGGTTTAGAACGTGACTCCATGAGTCCAGCATGCATTATATATGTATCTACTTTACTCTACCGAGCCGCGCTATAGTCGGCCGGGTATGGCACCTATTATGCAACCACTGATCAGTTGGGTTTACCGAGCTCCACGTGGCCGGGTACGATTCTACCGAGCCTTATGATGGCCGGGTACGTTTTTACCGAGTCCTCTTTGAGGCCGGGTATGATATGATGATGATGATGCCCACAGAGGCGTATGTTTTTAAAAGCTTATGTATATATATGTATTATGCATTTCATGTCAGTAGCCCCCAGAGGCACTCAGATGTTACTGGTTGTATCTCCTCTATCTCTCTTTACGTTACTGATCTTGTTTATGCTTTCCTGCCTTACATACTCTGTACTTTATTCGTACTGACGTCCCTTTTGCCTGGGGATACTGCGTTTCATGCCCGCAAGTCCCGATTGATAGGTTGACAGTCCTCCTAGTAGGTTATTAGCTCAGCGGAAGGTGCTGGTGCAATCCACTTGCTCTGGAGTTGCCTATTTTGTCAGTATGCTTTGGATGTGTATTGATCGGTATGGCGGGGCCTTGTCCCGACCATTATGGTTTTATGTACTCTTAGAGGCTTGTAGACAGATGTCAGGTGTATGGATACTTGTATGGCCTTGTTGCCTATGTTTTGAGTTTACAAATGGTCATGTCGGCCTTATAGGCCCGTATGTCACATGTATAAGTTTGTATATCATGTTGGGTCATCATATGTTGAGTGTTCCCTTATGCTTTACTCTTGTTATCTCATGACATGTTTTCTAGCTCATTTACCCTTGATAGTATGATAAGAAAGATATGTTACGTTGGTACTCGATTGAGTAAGGCACCGGGTGCCCGTCGCGGCCCTTCGGTTTGGGTCGTGACAAAAGTGGTATCAGAGTAGTTCTTTCCTAGGGAATCTACAAGCCGTGTCTCGTAGAGTCTTGTTTATGGGTGTGTTGTGCACCACACTTATAAGCAGGAGGCTACAGGGCATTTAAGACTGTCACTCTTTCTTCTTATTCTAGATCGTGTGGTAGAGCTCAGTTGTAAGAATTCAAACTTCTTAATTCGACTTTAGTCATAATACAATGATACCGACATCCACAAAGATAGTTGGTAAGAGATTGAATGTGGCTCTGGAAGAGCTGAGTTAGAAGAACTCAATTTTGCATCACGCTTATAATGAGTAAATGTAAGGTCTTCGGTAGATTATGTGTGTACTAAGATGTGTAAGCTTCTTTATAAGGAGCCCTAAAGCATAAATATATATCCACCCATATGGTAAAAAGCAATAAAAGAATCAGATGGTAGATACAAATTTCAACAAGCAAAAGAAGCATGGTGAAGAAGGGTACGAGGTATCCAGTTATTAAAAATTATCAGTTTTTACAATTCAGGCAGAGAGACATAAGTATTATGAGTTACGTTCAACAATAACTATTCAATTGGCCACACCCATCTCAGTTATGCCTTATGGGAGCTAACATATATTATTTAAGAGAAATATGGGATATCTGGATCCGATTGGAGTTAGAGTGACCCAAAATGGTGGATGGATTGTTAGCATTAGCTGACATTTCTGAAGGATATTGCAAATCTGGTAATAGTTCTCCTTGTGAGACAACTCAACGGTGCACTCTAGAATAGTACATTTAAATATGAAATACTAGAATGTCCAAAAAATTTAGATGATCGGCACAATCCTAGAACAGATAAATATTTACCTTTGTATGGCTGCCGTCCCTAGTAAAGAGAGAATGTTAGGTGACCCGAAGGGCTAGTGGATGGAGTAAGGGGAGTTAAAAGCGAAAGAATGTTTTGTTGAAGTTTTCAGAATAAGGTGATAAACAGAAATATTCGCCGGAGAATAAGAAGAGAGTAATTGAAGTATTATGAGTAAGATGTGATAAATGATGATAACGGTAAATCAAAATATGACACGATGATAGAGTCTATAGTCAAGTGAAGGAATAGACAAGAGGTGACAGGCCTTGAGACAATAAAAGAGTATAGGCAAAAGGCTATATCCTCATACGAGAATTGAGTTGGTGACTCGAACGTGATTACCAGAAGGAAAAAAATTAGACCCCCGTAGTAATAGAAATTAGTATGGTCTAGTAAACAAGATAGAACCGAACATGAATTAGGGACCGGAGAATTTGATAATAGTCGACATCGTGAGAATTTCAGAGATCATGTTCCAACAGTAATAGAATAGACAATAGACGAATAACCTTTAAAGGTCATTTAGGAAGTCGCTTACCTAAAGCAAGCAGTCTGAGCAGAGCTAATCTTAAGGGACTAAGTGTGCCAGTTACACTAGGTGTCACCTTCGTGCGTAAGAAATTTAGTTATCCCTGGTACAGAAGGTTACCATAAGGCGATTAAGGTTCATTGATAATGTGAAAAGACGCCAAAGATGAAGAGGTGAAACATCTATAGGTAGAT
>NW_017683156.1:4701-8844 GCF_001879085.1 Nicotiana attenuata
ATTTAACGACAACTGAGAAGGCACGAAAGGAAATTTACGGTTCTAGCAAGTTAAAGGAAGGTTGCGAGTAATATAAATAGATAAGTGTAGGTCGTAAGGTAAAGTATCGTAGAGCATGGTAGATAGGAGTAAGGATATGAAAAGGTGAGTGAGACAGTGACGAGAATATGTAAGTCCTCGGGATTAAACCCATCAAAACAAGGGAAATGATGATTTCCATATGTAATAAAAAGCTCGGTACAGCCTGAATGAACACATAGGAGTCTAAGACTAGGAGCAATTAGAAGAGACAAAATGTTGCCCCGTTAGTAGAATAATGGTGTAATTGTGATAGATAAAAGGATGACATTTAGGCCTTTGATTGAAGAATAATTTAAAGAAGAGGGATTTTATGAATTGCACGGGATTGGAATACCACCATAAGATAAATCATGTTAGGATGCTACGAAATACAGTTATTGAGGTATAGTATCGTCCTAAGGTGGATCGAGCAAATCACTTCAGATGTTCCCCGATGAGACGTGAGCCCTAGTGACAATGTATTACGTAAGAGGTTTCAAGTTATCAATGGTAGATTATGGATTAACATTAAGGTGAATCACAGGTGGATGGATAAAAGTTGCAAAGTATGAGATGAGATTAGACCGTCATTGTTATGATTAACAGTAATGAGGAAGCATTAAAGGACTTAGATTTATACATATAGGACAAGCAGTGAAAGAGTAACCCGGAGCTGGGTGGCAGACCTCGGTAATAATAAACCGAAGTAAGAGTTAGGATATAGTATGACCTACCTAGATATAGTAAAACCATAAGCATAAAAACTCGAGGCTATGAATCAAGGTAAAACAATAGTCGTAAGTTCGACAAAGTACCAAGCGAAGAACTTTAGTACAGCTATAGATGCCTAGAGTGACATCTTGTCATAGTTCTGTATATGTTCACAAAGTGAGGTCTAGAGATTGGCTAAAACCAGGAGGAAAAAGGAGAGAAGAGTCGCATAGACACATATACAAATACACGGTTGTACAAGATGCATGAAAGAAGGTAACAACAGTTACGAGATTAGAAGAATTCCGACCACAGGTCGTGGTGTGAGAAAGTGGCCTAAAGGGGGGAATACCCTTTGGACTTATTTACAGAATAGTTTCCTAGTTGTCAAGGACAATATTAAAGTATTCATAAGAGATAAAGGTTATAAGACCGATAAATGCATCAGTCAACATTCGAGGACGAATGTTCCAAAGGGGGGAATGATGTTACACCCCAAGTTTTCATACGTGAGAGTACGTCGTAAGTCATTGATGTAAGCTCGAAGTGAGATTATATTTGGAAGCAAATAAAGTAAGTTAATCATGTTACCTTGGAGGTTACAAATATTTAAGATCACAAATAACAAGTACCAAAAGGGTTGGAAAGCTTAGTGGCTAAATGAATTGAAGAAAATAAGTTTCGTCGAAAATCGACAAGTTTGGAATGTTATAACATATTCTTTTGGGGGGTGAGACTAGGGTGATTAACATGATGAGGAGGTTAAGTTATGAGTTATTGTAGTCGTATGATAGTCGTGTGTTATGTTTTTAAGTCAAACGAGTTATGGAACAAAAGTTAGCAAAGGTCATCACAAGTTGCATTTATAATGTGCTGAAATTTAGGTCAAATGTAGATGCTCTTTTCTCCCAATTTACTTGGAAAAAATGGATGATCTACATATCAAATAGAAGATCTATGAGTCTGGTTTCCAACTCATTAAACTGTTTGTCAATACGACATCGGAGTAGAGAGATATTCGTGTTTTCGTGAGACCGCGCAAGCAGCTCCCAATGGGACCCACTTAGGCGGTGGTTGACCTACTTCAATTTATAAACGATTTGAACGCCTATTTTAGCTCAATTTTCAACTAAACTTCGTCTCCAAACTTCTCCTAACCCTCCTAAACATATACCACAAGGGTTTGAAGTGATTACACCATATTTCAACATCAAAACTTAGTTCTAGTGAAGAACAACACCTTTTTGAGGTTGTGTTGTCATTGAGGATTGTTGTGGGCTGTATTTGGATGAAATTCCAAGTTGTTGCTGCTGTGTAAGGTGATTATAACAGCCTACTAATTGTGCTTAAGCTTGCTTGTATGTTGGTTAAGTTGTTAGGATGATAAACTACAAGATAGTACTTGGATTAGCTTAAGTCACTTCTATGGTGTTGTATTGCTATTGAGGGTTGTTGTGAGCTGAATATAACATGGATTTCAACTTGAAGTTACTATAGGAGTTGTGTGTATTGTGTTCTTTCATGTGCTTAAGGTTATCTTGATGTTGATTAAGTTAAATGGATGGAGTAGACATGAACTAGTAAATAAAGCTACTAATTGAAGATAGTTGGAGTTGAGGATTGTTTCCTTTGTTATAAATATATGGTATAAGGATGGAATCATTGATGAATGACTTCATTATCATGTTAATGATACTGTTAAATTAATGTAAGAAGTCTATAAGGGGTGATATGGGTTATACGGATTCCAATCGGAGCTTGCCGCTCGTCGTGAAGTAGTTGTGACTTGTTGTTATTATATGGTGTCTTGTTATTGATATTTATAGGTTGCTGGACTTCCCTGGCTGTTGTTGTTGGTATATGGTCTTGGAGGAGGCCCTTGTTACAAGGGAGATGCTGCCCGAATTTACGTAGACGAGCTAGTAGCTTAAGTTACAGACTTAGCCTTTGTTCAACACTGATTTTGAATCTCCTTATGCTATGATAGATCAAGTTGACTTGTTTGAAGAGTTGCTTGGAAGGTATTAAGGACTCCACATGTTTAAAGTATGTTAAGGCTCTTCCTTCATTCTTTTGGCATGATCTAAAGTGAAACGAACATAAACGATACGCTATTTCATAATGAATCTACTCCTACCAACTAAGGTTGTCCATGTTATTCTTTCCTTACAAAGTTATTCCAAGAAAGTATATATGATCCTTGAGTCCTAGTGAAGTTCATATTGATGGTATGATGTCCATATGACCTCGTGACTGCATGAGTCCAGTATGCATTATATATGTATCTACTTTACTCTACCAAGCCGTGTTATAGTCGGCCGGGTATGGCACCTATTGTGCAACCACTGATCAGTTGGGTTTATCGGGGTCCACGTGGCCGGGTACATTCTACCGAGCCTTATGATGGCGGGGTACGTTTTTACCGAGTCCTCTTCGAGGCCGGGTATGATATGATGATGATGATGCCCACAGAGGCGTATATTTTTAAAAGCTTATGTATATATATGTATTACGCATTTCATGTTAGTAGCCCCAGAGGCACTCAGATGTTACAGGTTGTATCTCCTCTATCTCTCTTTACGTTACTGATCTTGTTTATGTTTTCCTGCCTTACATACTCGGTACTTTATTCGTACTGACGTCCCTTTTGCCGGGGGACACTGCGTTTCATGCCCGCAGGTCCCGATTGATAGGTTGACAGTCCTCCTAGTAGGTTATCAGCTCAGCGGAAGGTGCTGGTGCACTCCACTTGCTCTGGAGTTGCCTATTTAGTCAGTATGCTTTGGATATGTATTGATCAGTATGGCGGGGCCCTGTCCCGACCATTATGGTTTTATGTACTCTTAGAGGCTTGTATACAGATGTCAGGTGTATGGATACTTGTATGGCCTTGTTGCCTATGTTTTGAGTTTACAAATGGTCATGTCGGCCTTATAGGCCCGTATGTCACATGTATAAGTTTGTATATCATGTTGGGTCATCATATGTTTAGTATTCCCTTATGCTTTATTCTTGTTATCTCATGACATGTTTTCTGCTCATTTACCCTTTGATAGTATGATAAGAAAGATATGTTACGTTGGTACTCGGTTGAGTAAGGCACCGGGTGCCGTCGCGGCCCTTCGGTTTCGGTCGTGACAAAAGTGGTATCAGAGCAGTTCTGTCCTAGGGAGTCTACAAGCCGTGTCTAGTAGAGTCTTGTTTATGGGTGTGTCGTGCACCACACTTATAAGCAGGAGGCTACAGGGCATTTAGGACTGTCACTCTTTCTTCTTATTCTAGATCGTGTGGTAGAGCTTAGTTGTAAGAATTCAAACTCCTAATTTCGACTTTAGTCGTAATACAACGATACCTACATCCACAAAGACAGTT
>NW_017683157.1:0-3705 GCF_001879085.1 Nicotiana attenuata
TTCTTCAGGGTCCGTGGAAGTCCAGATACAAAATCTATGGTGATGCGCTCCCATTTCCACTCCGGAATCTCTATCTGCTGGAGCAACCACCCGGGCGCTGGTGCTCATACTTCACCTGCTGGCAGTTGAGGCATCTAGACACATAACCAACTATATCCTTCTTCATCCGCCTCCACCAGTAGTGCTGCCTCAAGTCCTGATACATCTTCGCGGCACCCGGATGGATGGAATACCGCGAACTATGGACCTCTGCTAGAATCATCTCTCGAAGACCATCAACATTGTGCACACAAATCCGGCCCTGCATCCTCAATACTCCATCATCTCCAATCGTCACATCCCTGGCATCTACACGCTGAACTTTGTCCTTAAGGACAAGTAAATGAGGGTCCTCATACTGCTGCTCCCTGATACGATCAAATAAGGAAGACCGGGAAACCACACAAGCTAGAACCCGACTGGGCTCTGAAAGAACCAATCTCACGAACTGGATGGCTAAGGCCTGAACATCCATCGCCATAGGCCTCTCTAAAGCTGGTAGGTAGCCAAACTTCCCAAACTCTCCGCCCGGCGACTCAAGGCATCCGCCACCACATTGGCCTTGCCCGGGTGATACAGGATAGTGATGTCATAATCTTTCAGCAGCTCTAACCACCTCCTCTGACGCATATTGAGATCCTTTTGCTTGAGTAAGTGCTGCAAACTCCGGTGATCAATATAGATCTCACAAGGCACTCCATATAAATAATGACGCCAGATCTTCAAGGCATGAACAATGGAAGCTAACTCAAGGTCGTGGACAGGGTAATTCTTTTCATGAATCTTCAACTGTCTGGATGCGTAGGCAATCACCCTACAGTCCTGCATCAACACTGCTCCAATGCCAACTCTCGAGGCATCACAATAGACAGTATAAGACCCCGAACTGGTAGGCAACATCAAGATTAGGGCTGTAGTCAAAGTTGTCTTGAGCTTCTGAAAGCTCGCCTCACACTCCTCTGTCCACTGAAATGGGGCACCCTTCTGGGTCAATCTAGTCATAGGGGCAGCAATCGATGAAAATCCCTCCACGAAACGACGGTAGTAACCCGCCAAGCCAAGGAAACTGCGAATCTCTGTAGCTGAGGACGGCCTGGGCCAACTCTGCACGGCCTCTACCTTCCTCGGATCCACCCGAATACCCTCACTAGAAATCACATGGCCTAAGAATGCCACAGAACTCAGCCAAAACTCACATTTTGAGAACTTTGCATATAACTTTTTCTCCCTCAAGGTCTGTAGCACGGTCCTCAGATGCTGCTCATGGTCTTCCCGACTCCGGGAATACACCAGAATATCATCAATAAAAACAATCACGAACGAGTCAAGATATGGCCTGAACACACTGTGCATCAAATGCATGAAAGCTGCAGGGGCATTGGTCAGCCCAAATGACATAACAAGGAACTCGTAATGGCCGTATCGAGTCCTGAAGGCAGTCTTCGGGATATCAGGCTCCCGAATCTTCAACTGATGGTACCCTGAGCGCAAGTCAATCTTAGAAAACACCTGTGCGCCCTGAAGCTGGTCAAACAGATCATCTATACGAGGCAAAGGATAACGGTTCTTCACTGTAGCCTTGTTCAACTGGCGATAGTCAATACACATGCGCATAGAACCATCCTTTTTCTTTACAAACAAGACAGGAGCACCCCACGGTGACACACTGGGTCGAATAAAACCCTTACCAAGCAATTCCTGCAACTGATTCTTCAACTCCTTCAACTCAGGAGGAGCCATACGATACGGAGGAATGGAAATGGGCTGAGTGCCCGGCAACAGATCAATGCCAAAATCAATGTCCCTATCAGGCGGCATGCCTGGAAGATCAGCTGGAAATACATTGGGATAATCCCGTACCACTGGAACAGAATCAACAGAAGGGGTATCAATACTAACATCTCTCACATAAGCCAAATACGCAACACACCCCTTCTCAACCATGCGCTGAGCTTTAAGAAAAGAGATAACTCTAGTGGGAGTGTGATCTAAAGTACCACTCCACTCAATAAGCGGACACCTGGCATAGCCAGCGTCACGGTCTTGGCGTGACAATCAAGAATAGCAAAGTGGGGCGACAACCAGTCCATGCCCAGAATAATGTCAAAATCTACCATACCGAGTAATAATAAGTCTGCTCTGGTCTCAAAACCACGAATAGTAACCAAACATGACCGATAAATGCGGTCCACAACAAGAGAATCTCCCACAGGAGTAGAAACATAGACGGGGGCACTCAAAGAATCCCGAGGCACACCCAAATGCGGAGAAAAGTAAGTAGACACATAAGAGTAAGTAGAGCCCGGATCGAATAGAACCGATGCCTCTCTGTGACAAACCAGAATAATACCTATAATGACGGAGTCGGAGACAACAGCCTCAGTACGAGAAGCAATAGCATAATATCTGGCCTGGCCCCTCTCTCGAGGGAGACCTCTATCTCCCCGACCTTCGCCCCTAGCCAGGTGGGCAGGTGGGGTAGCTGCTGGAGCTGTGATCATGGCCTGAGAACTCTAAGGAGCGCGCTGCGGCTAAGCAGTCTGTGAAGATGCACCCCTACCAAATCTGGGGCAGTCCCTAACCATGTGGCGTGTATCACCGCACTCGAAACAAGCTCTAGGAGGACGCGGTGGTTGTGACTGGCTGGGACTAGGCCTGCTGGACTGACCTCTGGAATCACCCCGCGCAGGAGGCGCGCTAGAAACTGGAGGTGCATAGTAAGGCTCCTAAGGTGCAGGTGGAGCTGGAGTACTGCCGGCTGCTGGAAGAGCTGAATGAACAGGGCGACCCGCATAACCCCTACCATAACGACCTGCTGATGGGGTACGGGCACCAGAGTAGTGACCCGACTCTCGAGACCTCTTGGCCTCCCTCTCTCCTCGCTCCCTGGCGAGCATACCCTCAATCCTCCTAGCAATGCTCACTACCTCCTGATAAGGAATGTCCATCTCCAACTCTCGAGCCATGCTAGACCTGATGGGCGGAATAAGGCCCTCAATGAACCTGCGAACTCTCTCTCGAGCTGTAGCAACCAAAGCCGGTGCGTGCCTGGCCAACCTGGTATAACGGATGGCATACTCTGAAACTATCATAGCACCCTGGCGCAAGTGCTCAAACTCTGCGCGCCATGAATCTCTGAGGCTCTGGGGAACAAACTCTCTCATAAACATGTCCGAGAACTGGGTCCAAGTCAGTGAAGTAGCCTCGACTGGACTGTCTAACTCATAAGTACGCCACCAATCATAGGCGGCTCCCCGAAGCTGAAAAGCAGTGAAAGAAACCCCGCTGGACTCCACTATGCCCATAGTGCGAAGAATACGATGACACTCCTCTAGAAATCCCAAGGCATCGTCTGATGCTAATCCACTGAACATTGGGGGATCATATTTCTTAAACCTCTTCAAGTCTCCGCTGCTCGTCCTCTGAAGCAGCTGACCCATCCTCGGGCTGAACTGGCGCTGCAAGCAGTGGGGGAATAATCTCGGGAACCTGCTCAACCTGCACTCGCTGCTCAGGAGTGCGGACGGCGGGAGTCTGTGCTCCTCCCCCGGCCTGGGATGTGGCTGTAGCAAGGGGAAGCAACCCCGCCTGAGCCAAGGTGGTGTACATGCTCATGAACTGAGCCAAAGTCTCCTGGAGCGCTGGAGTAGTAGTGGCAGTAGTAGG
>NW_017683157.1:5738-8843 GCF_001879085.1 Nicotiana attenuata
TCAATTCAATTACACATCGTAAATACATCGCAAACACCTGGTATTGCTAACAAATTCAAAGCTACGGCATAAAATTAGGTGAAATGACCAAAATGCCCTTCAGGCCAATGCCCCGGAATCGAATAATTTTCATATTTTCAGAACCCTCGTACTCTCACGAGTCTAACCATATAAAAATCTCCCAAATCGGAGGTCAATTGCCCACTCAAAACTCAATAATTAGGTCTATGAAGTTTCTTCCAATTTTTGACCTTGAATTCGAATTCCAATGGTGAATTTAACTATAAAATGATGAAATATAACAAGAAGGGACCAAAGAAACGTTACTCAGTGATCTTCACTTCAAATCCCACTCAAAATCGCCTTAAACCGAGCTCTCAATTGATTTTGCAACTTATGAACTCAAACCCTCGACATCTCTATTTCTGTCCAGGGGTTTCCGCTTCTGCGGACAAGGGACCGCTTCTGCGGTCTCGCTTCTGCAGACCACGAGACGCTTCTGCGGTTCTTCATTAAAGTCAAGATTTCCGCTTCTGCGGCCCTTCATCGCACCTGCGGTTGCCGCTTATGCGGATTCATTACCGCTTCTGCGGTTTCGAACAAAATTCCAAGGACCACATCTGCGACTACCATCTCGCAGGTGCGTAACCGCTTCTGCGGTTAAACTTCCGCACCTGTGGAAACTGAAGAAGCACTCGAATTTTGCTCCTGCGGTGGTCTAGCCGCTTCTGCGGCTCCGCTTCTGCGCTTCCCAAGCCGCAGAAGCGGAAATACCAGATGACAGAACCTTCAGCAATTCATTCAACTTCAAAATTTTCCGTCAACCACCTGAAATCATCCCGAGGCCCCCGGGACCTCAACCAAAAGCACCAATACCACCTAATACCTTATTCGAACTTGTACCAATCCTTAAAACACCTAAAACAATGCCGGAAACCCGAATTAATCAAAGATTCAAGTCTAGGAACCTCAAATTCCAACCAAACACGCTTTCGATCAAAAACCTAACCAAACCTCGTCCGAATGACCTGAAATTTTGCACACACATCCCAAATGACATGACGGAACTACTGTAACTTCCGGAATTCCAATCCGACCTTCGGATCAAAAACTCACTATCGGACCGGAAACTTCAAAAATTCAAACTTCGGCATTTCAAGCCTAAATGAGCTACGAGCCTCCAAAATATATTCCGAACACGCTCCCAACCCCAAAATCACCTAACGGAGCTAACGGAACCATCAGATTTCCATTCCGAGGTCGTCTTCACACTGTTCCGACTACGGACTATTTTTTAACACTTAAGCTCTCGTTTAGGGACTACGTGTCCCAAAACTCTCCGAAACTCAACACCGAACGTTCCGGCAAATCAAAATAGCAGAAATGAACTTAGGGGAAACAATTAATGGGGGATCGGAGCGTAATTTCCAAAAACGACCGGCCGGGTCGTTACATGACTTGAGGGGATCCAACAGATGGTGAATGCACGTGCACATGTTATCTCTAATTTGGGCAATTTATGGTGCATCCATTAGCTTAAATATATAGAATGACATTAGTCGGGAGCATCTACTATTTTTGCCAGGAAAGGAATTTTGAAATAATTTCAAAACAAACGTAGATCAAAGGAGGTGATTGTGAAGATGTACATTACAGAGGAAGCAAAGTACCAAGACTAACAAAGTAGATGGACAGCCTAAACTTTTACCATGAAGCAACAAAGGAGAAAGTCGAACTAGGTGCAATAAGATACAAGATACTAAGTATTAAGATTTCTGAAGGTTAGAGTTAGTGTGAGCGCTACTGTGCTAAAACATAAAATCAGAAAAAACTGTTAGAAAAATAAAAAAAACTGGAAAAATAGAAGAGTTTAAGAATTATTCCGAGTCCACAATTTGCTTGTGTGTCCTTAAGGAATTTTAACCCCCTCACACGTTGCCAAGGTAATGGATTAAATCCTCCCAGGATAAAATGGAATAAACCTTCCTGCAATAGTGGCAATACAAACTGCAGGATACCAACGAACTTAAAGAACGGAGCAAAATCACACTTACGAATTTGAGAGAGAGAGACTGCGAATTAGGATGCAGTATATTCAAAAAGAAAGAAGTTCTGGAGTGTTTTTCGTGTCTAGAAAATGGAGTCTTGCCTCAGAATTTATAGGCAATTATCAGAAGAGGTGTCTGGAAAAGGTGCCTTTACAGAAGAATACGCTGCGTGTCGCAGTTCTACCGCAGTCGCGGCAGAACCGCGGTCAGAGAGGCTCTCTGAATCAGCCTGCCGCGGAGAGGTTCTCTGAATCAGCCTGCCGCGGTTTTACCGCGATCGCGACAGAACCGCGGCCAGAGAGGCCCTCTGAACCTTCAGCAGGGTTCTGGCGTATTTTCAGCAGTGATTTGGCATTTAATTAATTATTAAATAATTAAATAAATTTTGTCCAAAAATAATCTTATCGATCGATCATTTGACAAATCCAAATCCAAATCCAAATCTAAAGCCGAAGCCGAAGCCGAGCCGAGCCGAGCGAGCGACGACGACGGCGCGAGGGTTCATTCTCTTCAACTCCTTTTAAGAGCTTTAAGAAGTGATTCTATATATAAGCACACAAATGTGGTTGTCCCTCACCAATGAGGGACAAAGTGCAAGACAAAAGTTCACTTCGTCAAATTTTCAATTTCCCTCCATTTTATTTCCCTCCATTTCCAATTCACACTTCTTCTACTTTAAAGCCCAATGGCTTAAAGTCCAACAATCCCCCACATGAATGGGAATGGCTGTATCAAGAAAGATCATAGATGAAAGCTATGTGATTTTGCAAGTAAGGATTAATTGCATCTGGATAAGTAGGTTTTCCTTTGAACTTTCCGTAGTGAACATATGTCGGATATACTTGGTCAATCGGTAGATTTGATATCTTTGAACCGTCGAACTTTAGTGTATACCTAGACAATCATATGTCACACAATCAACCCTTAACCGTCTTTTAGTTCTCATTGTTGTGTTCGTTTCAGCCATGAACACCGCCTGGTCTCAGAAGTGCGTAGAGAATTGGCCTTACAGAATTCTCATTGAAGCGGCTTTCCACTTCACACTTACATAGGTCGA
>NW_017683158.1:0-8842 GCF_001879085.1 Nicotiana attenuata
AGAAAATAAAGCATCTATATTCAGAATACAAATAATCTACAATTTATCTACAATTTCTGCAATATGTCTTCTTCTTCTTCTTCTTCTTCTTCTTTTTCTTCTTCTTCTTCTTCTTCTTCTTCTTCGAGTTTCAATCTTAATTTCAGTCAAAACCAAGTCTAATCTTCACCAAAACCCCTCAAAATTGAGATATATACTCCAAACCATATTCCCGATTATTTTCAACAACGTCCAATCCAAACAAATAATAATTTTTGAAAACCCAAATTTGAATTCAAAGCTTTCAAGCTTTTAATGGCTATCAATGGTGGAAAATATCTGGAAGAATATTTACTTCCATAATTGTAGCGCGCCTAAATAGGAATATCGGGAAGAATATGATTTGATCTGATTTACGCCAAATCCTTTTAGAATATTCTGTTCCTCAATTTTAGCTCGACAAATTAGGAAGATTCAGCTACTATTAATTAGTATTTAATGATTGGTATAATAACTGTAGAAAAAATGTGGACAGGGCAGGTAAATTAGAAACTATGCACATTTTTGGTACTAAGGTTTCATATATGGTATAGGAAAGAAAAAATCTCTATTTATAATACCTCTAAGAGTCTGTTGGAATTAACAGACTCATCTCTTCATAACAGACACCTTTTAAAACGAATAGTTACCTTCTTTTGAATTTAAAAAAAAATGTTAAAACGTTTTTCTGAAATTAAAAGGCTAAAAACGTTTTAATTAATCAAATAATGGGTGACTAAAATATTAATTCGGGCTACTTAATTGGCCCAAAGCCCAATTGCCCCAAGTGCCCAAGTGTCCAATCTTGACTATTAATAATATAGTCAAATTCCAATTTTCCTCCATAACACCCTCAAAAAATTCAAACTATATATGACAAAGAAGTGCTTTTAAACACCTCTTCCTTTATGTAACGACCCGACCGGTCGTTTTGATCCCTAGCGCGCCGTTCAGCAGTTTGAGGTCATGAGCAGCTTCAATTCAGGTATTATGACTTGTACGCGAGGTCGAAATTGAATTTCGGGAGGTTCAGAGTTGAATTGGAGAGGGAATTCTCATTTCAGATGCTTTAAGTTGAGAGAATTGACTAAGATTGGATTTTAGAGTAAACGACCTCGGAATCGGGATCTGGAAGTTCCAGTAGGTTCGTATGATGATTTCGGACTTGGGCGTATGCCCGAATTGGGTTTTGGATGATCCGGGAGCGTTTTGGCGCTTATTGTGGAAGTTAGCATTTTGGAAGAAATTTCATAAGTTTGGGTTGAAGTGCATTTTATTGTTATCGATGTCCGTTTGGGATTCCGAGTCTCGGAGTAGCTCCGTATGGTGATTCTGGAGTTGGGAGCGCGATCTGAAGTGAATTC
The DNA here is from genome assembly GCF_001879085.1 of Nicotiana attenuata. Lineage (NCBI taxonomy): Eukaryota > Viridiplantae > Streptophyta > Magnoliopsida > Solanales > Solanaceae > Nicotiana > Nicotiana attenuata. The sequence continues at coordinate 1,383 of NW_017683158.1, forward strand.
GGATGTCCGTGGGTTATTTTGGAGTCATTTGGCTAAAGATAGAAATTTGAAGGTTTTTGAGAAGTTTGACCGGAGGTGGACCTTTTGATATCGGAGTCGGAATCCGATTCAGAAAGTTGGAGTAGGTCCGTAATGTCGAATATGACTTGTGTGCAAAATTTGAAGTCAATCGGACGAGATTTGATAGGTTTAAACATCGAAAGTAGAAGTTGAAATTCTAAAGATTCATAAAGCTTAGATTGGGGGTTGATTCGTAGTTTTAGCGTTGTTTGATATGATTTGAGGCCTCGGGCAAGTCCTTAATGTGTTTTGGGACCGGTTGGTATGATTGGTTGGGGTCCCGGGGGTCTCGGGTGGATTCCGGGTGGTTAACGGATCAAAAATGGAATTTTGGAAAGGCTGAAGTTGCTGGTTGCTGGTATAACCGCACCTGCGAGACTTGGGCCGCAGGTGCGGAGCCGCTGAAGCGGCCGGAGGAGTCGCAGATGCGCTTTTTGGACCAGAAGTGAAGAGACCGCAGATACGGTCATGCAGCTGCAGAAGCGAGACCGCACCTGCGGTGGTCAAGGTGCAGAAGCGGAAAAGGGGGCCTGGTGAGAAACCGCAGGGGCGGTAGAAAGGCCGCACCTGCGGAACCGCAGAAGCGGTCAAGGGACCGCAGGTGCGGAAGTGCTGGAGGCAGTGAGGCTCTTTTAAATCGGGGGTTGGGTTCATTCCAGCCCCATTTCTTCCATTGTAGCTGATTTTTGGAGCAACTTTGAGGTGCCATCTTCACCACCAAGCATGAGGTAAGTAATTTATGCTAGTTTTAAGTTAAATACATGATTATATACGGATTTGGACATGGAAATTTGTAGAAACTTGGGGTTTGAGGAAAAACCTAGAAATTTAGTGTTCTTGGATTTTGACCTTGATTTTGGTAATGGAATTGAGAATTTATTATATATTTGAGTTCGTGAGTAAAGTTTATCTTTGAAAAATTTCGGAATCCGGGCACGTGGGCCCGAGGGCGTTTTTGTCAAACTTTCGATCGGGGTTAGGAATTTTTATAAATTGGATTATAATGAGTAGTTGATTCCATATTAATGGGTTTACATAATTATTGGCTAGCGTTGGAGCATTTCGCATCGATTGAGTCTTCGAAAGGGCGTGGATTGCCGGTTATGGAACTTCGGAGCGAGGTGAGTCTCCTTTCTAACATTGTAAGAGGGAATTGTCCCCATAGGTGAAATAATTGGTTATGTGCTCCTGTTTGTAGGGGCTACATACGCACGAGGTGACGAGAGTCCGTGCGTAGCTACTAATATGTGTAAGTCCGGGTAGTCTAGGACCCAAAAGCATGCTATACTTGGAATATCTGTGATCTTATTGATTGTTGAATTTCTTAAATTCTATCGAATTAGTAAACGAATTTCAAAGAGGATTAAACTTCATTTTCTTAAATCATTAAAAGAGAATTGGCTTTTATTTGGATAAATATTCCCCGATAAATTCTTAATTTGCTGTTTGAGCATGTATTTCTATGTGTATCTGCGATGCATGTAAGGTTTGCGAGCAGGGTGATTGTTTATTTAAATTTGACCGCATCGCATGCATGGTTCGCGAGCGGGATAATAGATGCATCTATGGTTCGCGCAGTTCGACCCTCGACAGTGCACATTTTACCTTTATGTTGGATCGGGCCGTACGACCTCGGCATGAGTTGTGCATGTTTGTATTGCTTGCCTTGAGATTTATTGATATTGATATCTGCTCTCCCCGACTTGAGATAATTGTTAATTACTGGATTATGAATCCCTAGACTTTTAAATAAAAAGGAACTTTTACATGTTTCGTAACTCGTTTGAATCTACTGCTGTTCTTAATGAATCCTTGAGTCATCGCATTGATAATATTATTATTGGACCATTAGTAAGTGTCAAAGTTTTCATCTCGTCTCTACTTCTTCGAGATTAGGCGGGATACTTACTGAGTACACGTTGTTTTCGTACTCATGCTACATTTGTTGTGCATTTTGTTGCACAGGTACAAGTATTTCTATGGGCCTACTGGGCGTAGCAGTATGGGTGACCCGGAGACTAGGTGAGCTGTATTTTCTCAAGGCGAACCGCAGCTAGTATAGTCTCTCTTAGAATTGTATTTACTTTTTGTCCAATTTGTGTTCCGGACAGCTGTTGTACTTTATTTGATTTCTTAGAAATTGCTCATGCACTTGTGACACCGTGTTCTAGGATGGTTATGAAGTATTTTGTATTAGCTGCTTATCATTTAATTTGATTTGAAACGATTATCTTTTTATTAGTAAATTTGAAGGAAAATCATAGATTTCAAGAGTATCTAAAACGAGAATTTAATTAAGTACTTTGGTTGGCTTGCCTGACAGTGGTGTCCGGCGCCATCACGACCTTTAGTGGATTTTGGGTCGTGACAACATGGTATTAGAGCACTAGGTTCCCGTAGGTCTCATGAGTCATGAGCAAGTCTGGTAAAGTTTCCCGATCGGTACGGAGACGTCTGTACTTATCCTCGGGAGGCTGCAGGACTGTTAGAAGTACATCCCTTCTTGATTCCTCATCGTGCGATTTGATCGCTGGAGGCTTATGCTTTTAATTCCTTCTTATTCAATCTTATGCGATGCGAACCGCTTGTTGTAAATTGAGAATTGAAGAATTGTAATGGTACTACCGATGCAGTGCAGGGTGTTTCTCCCTACATAGATGTCTGAGCTATTATCGTCGCCTTGTGGAAGGATATTCTATCGTTTTTGCTCAGTAACGGTACTTCTGAGAGCTCTGAGGCTAGGCACAAGTTGCCATGATGCTATGAACGATTGTCCCGTAGTATTGATATGATGGTAGGATGTTTGCCTACGTGTCGGGGCAGTGAATTACTTGAAGGGAGGTTTACTCAGTGCATGATCTAGAGATTCGGTATTTTATTCCCGGCAGGGGAAAGACAATCGGACTAAGAATGGTCAGATGTGGACTGGTGGAGTAACGAAACTTGGTATTCACGAGCGTGGTGGAGTTTTCTTCTATGATGAGGTGTCGTTGTCCTAATTGAACGTACTAAGTTCGCCGGTGTTATGATCTTCTACAATTCGCCTTTGGGGTAAGATATTGTGAAATAGTATTGAATGTGCGGCTGTCAGATATCGCAGGGTGCGGTAGTTCAGGATTGAATCAGTGTTTCTAATGTTGACGGTTCGAGAAAAATGATCTTCGGAAAGGTTTGTAGTTAGCAGCAATTGTGGGTTCAAGTGCCACGAAGATAGATTTTATTTAAGGCAACAACTGAGCAGCAAAGGATGAGGAAGGCCATGTGGGGAGTGTCAGGCGGTGGTTAAAATTTCTAGAAGGCCAGGTATAATCGAGTAGTCGACTAAAGGGGTGAGTTTCGACAAAGTGGGAGAGTTTGGAATGATTTGGGAATTTTAGTGATTGGTGATTTGGGCCTACGGATTAATTTGAAGTATGGGCTATTATGCGGGAGGAGATTAGATATAACGGAAAGGAGCTGCTTGAAATGAAGAAGGATACAAACTAACTTTGAATTGGAAGGATGTTGCCGCGCACTTAATTTATGTTCACGAGGGGTGAATGGACTTGTGCAGCTAGAGAGTGAGCTTGGACTCAGGATGGGTCATTAATGTCGTGGTGATTGCACCCCGTGTAGTAGTGTTGGAAGACGTCGGCACGTAAATCCCACGGGTGGGTTATCTCCAGTGAGCGGATCAGCGGTTGCATGGTTGGCGAAGCTTCTGCGGAAATTCTATTGATTATACAGCAAGAAGATCGGGCGTGTGAATGTGGTTGATGATTCAGAGTATAAAAAGGGGTTTTATAGAAAGATTTCGAGAATGTTGGCGTTTGATGGCAGAAGGTTATGCCAATATGAGATAAAGAATACCGGTGAATTCCAAAGATTTGTGTATCAGTGGCTTTAAGCTAAGTGGGAGAGTCCCACCGCCTATGATTGGGTTGCATGGTTAACTATTTGCGAGGTTTCTGGTTATTAGCATATTGATGGGTCATTTCAGCTACTGAAGGAACATAAGTGGTAATTCAAGCAAATGAATTGTTAACGGTGTGCTATGGTTGGCCTTATTGGCTCGTGTTCAGACTTGGGGAAGGATTCGGGATTTATGCCTTGTATAGGTGGGTTTCAAGGGAAATGATTCTGCCGGGTGCTTCGTCGAGAGGGTACTCATGTGCTAGGAGATTTATGGAATTGATTATATTCGGGGCCAAGTCAGAGCGGGTGGCTCTCAACAATGGCCCTAGTGGATTCAAAGGGGCAAATCGTGGTGCCTAGTGATTGCGAGCCTATGGGTACGACTAAGAATCAAGCTTTGTAGCAGCTTTTGAGAAGAAGCACAGAATGTTCTATGATGTTTTGACTTGCAGTGTAGCCTTTGGGAGGTATGAAATGGTTCGTGGGATTTGAGACAGCATGGTCTCGTGATTCAAGGTCACTCGAGATGAGTGCGGATGGAATGTGTTATGTGTTTAATGGAGTTATTATTATTTGTAAAGCAATCAAGGATAAATTGGAAGAAGATAGATCGATTAGCCATAGTTGAATTGGCATATTGGTGGCTTAGGCCACTACTTAGAGATTTGCATATTCTACAATTATGAGGATTCACTCGTGTGTTGCTATGGTTCTCTTAGAATGAGTTAAGTAAAAAGTTTTTATATGATGAGGTGTTAATCTATTAGTGGTTCCGGAGTTATGATGAAAATCGTGTTCTATCGTATATTGGCATGTGGGGTGTAGAAAGTGGCATGGAATTGGAAGTGAGGATCAGGGTTGCAATTCGGTGTTGACAAGGGATGTCACGAGCTCGGATGAGCAGGAAAGTGGTTCGATGTTTAAAGTAGGTCGGTATTGTCTTCAGCGTCACCTGAGATCGGTGTTTGTGAAAAGGCTTCGCATCCTGGTTAAGGATTCTTGATCGCTTTTTAGCATTAGTGCGGCTGGTGGTCTGGATGTACAGACCTGTTATCTATCACGGGAAGGTTGTATAAGTGTGGCATGTAGTCACTTGATTGGTTGAAGAGTTAAACCTTGTATGAAGATTGTGGTGATATCGTTAATTTGAGAATTGATGCCTGGAGGGCACTCGATTTACTGGGTTGTGGACTGTTGAGGATTACTCCGGTTATGATGGTTGTTCTTGTGTGTTATGAGAAAAAATGGAGTATTTATGGACCTTTGAAAGGTTATTAGCCTAGTTCAGTGCGATCAAAACTAGCTTGAGGTCTGTGGAGGGATTTACATGTGAATATGGGCTCTATATCAGGCCAGATGTATTCATTTCAGTAATGCGCTCCTTGTGGAAGAGCAGTCAGGGTGTTATTTCGTTGTCAGTTATTTCAGTAATGATATATTGCGCCGTGTGAGTTGTGAGACGGCTTGATGAATTGCTTATGTGTTTAGGTTCCGCGTAGAGATGATGTTATATGAGCAAAATGGCTCTTGAGGTTCAGATCGTATATCATACCTCAGTTGTGCTTGAGTTTTATAGCTTATAGCGCTATGTGTCTCCCTAGGGATGGTATTATGCACTTAGCGTGCTTGCGACCGATATTCGGTGTCTTGTTGTAATGTGCAATTTAGCTCGGTGTGTACCTCCAGATGTGAATTTTATGTGTGGATTGGGTGGCACGCCGCCATGGGTATGTTGTTTGGACCGGGCTACGCACCGCAACAGTGTGATGTTGAGTACAATTTCCCGTATCTGCTCCTATGTGTTCTGTTTCTTCTTTTCTTGAGGAAAACTTATATTAGTTGTGTGCCCGCGTCGCATGTATGATTCGCGAGCGGGGTGTCTGTTTAAATATGATGACCGCGTCACATGTATGATTCGCGAGCGGGGTAATTGGATTTCCTTTTCAGGGTTCGTTTTCCTTTTGTATCGCGTTTGAATTGGTAGCTGATCGGGGCCAACCCTGTACTACTATAGAGTAGCAAGAGAGGTCGAAGCAGCTTTTACTCGATAAGATCGGGATCGATTTCCACAGGGAGCTAGAAATTGGAATTGAGTTTCTGTCTAAGTTAGAATTGCGTAATTGTTCCTAATTACACTTCTAAACATTTTTGGTTTTTGATTTAACTTCTAAATTTATACTACCAATATGCTAAATTGTGCTACGTTAAGCTAAGAGAAGACTATTGAAGATGTTCTAATTAGTTAAAAGGCACTAGGGGAGTGACTTTCACCTAGGTGGATAATTAACGGGTTCTCGTGTCTAAGGCTAGGTTGTCATATTTGGGGATTATGATATAACCATTGCACGATTCTACTCACTCTATACCTCTTGGTAGTTCGAGTGATTTTGCCCTAATTGACTTTCTCAAGATCAATTGGGTATAATCGTTTGTGCAAGCAATTGAGGTTCAAGTCGGGTATTACGATCTCTCGGTTTAACCCTTTAATTGGGGCTATCAATTCTCTTGAGTACGCCCCAATTCATTATTGGACTAATTCTAGAGACTTTGGCTCTCTTTCTCAAGAAGAGCCAAAATCAACAAAGCATAAACTAGTGTTTTCAACCACTAATTCAACAATAAAACCATAAATTAGTCCAAATATCAAACACCCATAGACATTAAAACCTTAAAACACAAGACCCATCAATTACCCATACTAGGGTTGAGCCACAACCCTAGCTGATGGGTCTAGCTACTCATGATGATAGAGAAAAACAAAGAAATAGATGAAGATAAACCCATAAAATTAAATTACTAATTAAAACTTGAAGAATCAATGGTAATACTATTGTAAAATTACTCCAAATGGCAAGAAAAGCCTATTCACGAGCGCAGCTCAGCTGTATATTCTAATTGATGCCCTAAAAATGGGAAAAGAAACTATTTATACTAGGCTGGAAATTCTGGACAAAAATACCCCTGCGGGGTTAGTGCGGACCGCACAAAATCGAGTGCGGCTGCATTAAGGCTCTTAGCTTGACTTTTCTGCTCTCTGAAGTTTGGCCATCGCGGACCACACAAAATGCACCGCGACCGCGATGGCTTCTACTGCGGTCCGCACAAAATGGACCGCGGACCGCATTGGGCATAATTCTCCAACTGTCATCTCTCTGAACCTTGGCTCTACGGACCGCATGAAATCGAGTGCGGCCGCAATGAACCCAATGCGGACCGCACAAAACTCTTTGCGGCCGCATTGCCTGATGGCCTGAGAAACATAGTCTCTGAACTTCATCCTTGCGAACCGCACAGAATGGTGTGCGGCCGCACTGGCCCTGTTTGACTGAGCTTGGTCTTGTCTTGGTACTTGTGCAAGTTTCACTCCTTTTTGAGCTGGTTTTTGACACCTTGTCACCTTGATGATCAAACCTGCAATCAAGCACAACTTGTGAGCCTTTGGGACTATTTTGTACACATTTCTAATCAAAACTTAAGCAAGAAGGAGTGTAAAATGCATCATAATC
>NW_017683159.1:0-8841 GCF_001879085.1 Nicotiana attenuata
AGGAAATTACATTTTTCTAAGGTTTCGTTATTCTCTACCCTCCGGATTTTTCAGCGAGATTATCTGCCAACGCTTGTCCTTTTACTACCTTTTTGAGTTACATAGACGATATCGAACTCACTCAACAGTATCTGCCACTTGGCCTACTTTCCAGTCGGCATGGGTTTCTAAAATATATAATTCAAAGGATCCATCCTGGATATGAGTTATGTGGTATAGGCACAGAAGTAATGCCTTAACTTCTGGGCCGTCCAGGTCAAAGCACAGCAGATGCATTCCAGCAAAGAGTACCGTGCTTCGTAAAGTGTGAACTTCTTACTTAAGTAGTATATGGCTTGCTCCTTTTTCCCTGTCTCATCATGTTTTCCCAGAATGCATCCGAAGGCTCCATCCAATACAGATAGATAGAGTAGCAAAGGCCGTCCCGACTCTGGTGGGACCAAGACCGTTGGTGTGGACAGGTACTACTTGATTTTGTCAAAAGCTTTTTGACAATCCTCGGTCCAGCTTGTCTCGGCATCTTTCCTCAGCATCTTGAAGATGGGTTCACATATGACTGTAGATTGTGCTATGAAGCGACTGATATAGTGGAGACGTCTAGGAAGCTCATTACGTCCTTTTTGCTCCTAGGTGGCGGTAACTCCTAAATAGCCTTAACTTTAGACGGGTCCAGCTCGATCCCTCGATGACTGAGAATGAATCCCAGTAACTTTCCTACGAGAACCCTGAATACACACTTTGCGGGGTTCAGTTTCAAGTTGTACCTCCTTAGTCTGTCGAAGAATGTTCTCAAGTATGCTATGTGGTCTGCGGCCCTCTTTGATATGATGATGACGTCGTCCACATATACCTCTATCTCCTTGTGTATCATATCATGGAAGATGGTTGTCATGGCTCTCATGTAGGCAGCCCCAGCATTCTTTAGACCAAACGGCATCATCTTGTAGCAGTATACCCCCCCAGGGCGTACTAAAGTTATTTTCTCCGCTTCATCTTCATCCATCCAGATTTGGTGATAACCCGCGAAGCAATCTATTAAGGATTGGAGTTCATGCTCGGCGCAATTGTCGATCAGGATGTGTATGTTTGGCAGTGGAAGGTCATCTTTGGGACTTGCTCTGTTTAAATCCCGATAGTCAACACATACTCTGACTTTCCCATCTTTCTTCGGAACTGGCACAATGTTGGCTAACCAAGTTGGGTGCTCACCCACCCTGAGAACTTTGGCTTTGATCTGCTTGGTAACTTCCTCCTTGATTTTCAGGCTCATGTCTGGTTTGAACTTTCTGAGTTTCTGCTTCACCGCCGGGCACATTGGATTGGTAGGTAACTTGTGAGCCACAATGGATGTGCTCAAACCTGTCATGTCATCATATGACCATGCGGAAATGTCCTCATATTCTTTTAGGAAACAGATGTACTCTTCATTTTCTGTTGGTGGTAAGTGAATGCTGATGCGAGTCTCTTTGACGGTCTCGGTGTCCCCCAAGTTTATTGCTTCGGTTTCGTCCATATTGGACTTAGGCTTATCCTCAAAGTTCTCCACCTCCCTAAAAATTTCCTCGGGTATCTCTTCTTCTTCATCTGAATCACTATTCTCATGTTGAGTTGCCTCATTACATGTCACAGTCACTGGTTCATCAGTAAAAGTAATAATAACGTTGTAGAAAGAGAAAGTGTAGAAAATAGTAATTAATAATAAAGAGAAAATACATTTGATTAAAATTAAACAACATCTAGACAAGTATGGCTCGATAAATCGAGCATTTATTTTGAAACAAGCAAGTCTTTAAAACAAAGTTACTGGAAATTTTAAATGCCTAGAATGGCTATAGAAATAGAATTTGCCAAGCTACCCAGGGACTCAGTGGGTCCGGGATGGTGTGGCGGTCCAGTTCCTCAAAACAACTCCTTTCCCCATAGCCTGAATAGTGAGGCCTTCATCCTCCTCCTCCTCAATTATTGCACTACAGTCCATGTATTCGTCCTCCAAGAACAGATTCTTAAGCCCAGCTAATGCTTCCTCTTCTGCAGTTCCCCATATTGTATCAGCTTGGTGGAAGGCTTGATCCAGACGTGGCACTGGTTGCTCAAGAGGGTAGTACGGTCCACGCCATGGAGGCGACCAATCATTATAATCTTGCCATGTGTACTTATATCCGAGCCTAAAGGTAGTACCATGGCCCTACAATCGTATCGGTTTAGTGATACCCTGGAGATTCTTCCCAAGTCCTTTAGCGGGTTCATACCCAGACCATGCTAGTATGCTCTCTATTTTACTGCTCCACCGTTTGTCTTTCTCGACGGCATTGACACGTTCAATGTGATGATAGGTTTCCCCTCCTAGCTTTCTTCTATTTGCAATAACCGGGATGGTTTGACTGGTGTAGATGGGGTTACTTCCATCTCCGTGAATGATCACTTCCTGACGATTCCGTTCAAATTTCACGGCTTGATGTAGTGTGGATGCAACAGCCCTTGCGGCATTGATCCATGGTCGGCCTAACATAAGATTTTATGAGGCCGGTTTGTCGAGCACCTGAAACTCGACGTCGAACCAAGTTGGCCTCATCTGCAAGCACAGATTAATTTCCCGGATCGTGGCCCTTTGAGACCCATCGAAAGCATTCACATTCATGCTTCCTTCCCGTATTTCGTGAAAACCTATGTCCAATCTTTTCAGAGTGTCCAACGGACAAATATTAAGGCTAGAACCTCCGTCAACCAAGACCCTAGAAATGAAGTAGTCTTCGCATTGCACTGTAATGTGCAGTGCCCTGTTGTGATTCAGACCCTCCGGTGGCAATTCATTCTCGTGGAAAGTATTTTTGTGACTTTACAACACATGTCCCACCATATTAGACATCTCTCTGCTGGGGTTTTGTTCAAATGATCGATGACGGAATATTCCCTTGCTTTCACTTTCCTCCAAAGGTCATTTGGCCATGTTTCAATGATAGGTTGCTTGGCAGTGGCATCCTTGCTTGGTCCTCCCAGATGCTCAGGTGTATAGATTCTCCCGGTCCCAATCATTCCTTGTGCGGCATCGGCTTCCTCCATCTTTGCGTTTCCTTTTCGCCTAGCTTCGGCAACATAATCCCAAGGTATTGCTTTTGAGTGGAAAGGAGGTATGGTTGATACTGCCACGGTGAAGGGTGTGGCCACTTCCACTCTAAACGGAGCAGGGGTGGCAGCAGGCGGAGCTACCTCTACCTCGAACTGGCACAACTACCTCAACCTCGATCGATGACTGAGTCTGCACCACAATAGGGGTAAGTGTGACTGGGGTTTTGAAGTCATCACCTTCCCGAATAAGCCCAATCGACCCCTCAGGGTCCCACTCTTCATTCGTCTCTATCACATGTATTTCACCACCTCTATAATCAGGGAGAGGGTTGTTGCGAACATTGGGTGTGGCCTCCTTTGCCTGTATAACCTTGTTTGTCACTCAGCGTTTACATCTTGTCTTTCAATGCTCGACACTCGTCAGTGTTGTGCCCTTTCATACCGGAATAGTATGCACAAGTTTTGTTAGGATTGACCTACTGGGATGGATTCTCTAGTGCCACGGCAGGAATAGGAGTGATGTAACCTATGGCTTTCAATCTTTCATACAATTGGTCAATGGGTTCACCGATGGCGGTGTATTGTCTGAGTGGCTTGCGGTCAAAATTGGGTCTCGGTCTTGAATAATTTTGGTGAGTCGGAGGTGATTGGAAATGAGGTGGCTGGGAGTTGTAGGTGTGATAGACGGTGGCTGGTTGGGAGTATCTGGGAGATGGTGGTTGATATGTACGTGGTGGTGCTTGGTATGTGGATGGAGGTGTTTGATATGTGGGTGGAGGTGTTCGATAGGTAAGTGGAGATTTCGGGCCTTGAGCCAACATTACTGCCCCAACGTCTTTCTTCTTTGATATGACGCCTGATTGCAATGCTTTAATTGTGGCATGCAATGCCTCAAAATTCGTTACTATCCCGCTTTTGATGCCTTCCTCAATCCATTCCCCAAGCTTGATGATATCGGAGAATTTATGGTTTTCAATGACCATCAATCTTTCGTAATATTGCGCATCCTGTGCTCTGACGAAGAACTTGTTCATCTGTTCTTCGTCCAAAGATCGCCTGACCTTGGCCGCTTCTGACCTCCAGCGGGTAGCATACTCGCGGAAAGTCTCGGTGGGTTTCTTCTTGAGATTCTGAATGTAGAAAACATTATGTGCATTTTTTGTGTTGAACCTGAATCGGTCCATGAAATTTGATGCCATACCTACCCAATTAGACCATTTCTTGGGATCCTAGCTGATGTACCAGGACAAAGCATCACCAGTAAAACTCCTCATGAAGAGTTTCATTCGGATCTTCTCATCCCTTCCGACCCCGACAACCTTGTCGCAATAGGTCCTTAAATGAAACCTAGGATCACCTGTACCATCGAACATCTCGAGGTTTGTACCCCTCCGGCAGTTCCATATCTGGATGTATGCATAGGTTTTCATAGTTCAACCTTTTGCCGCCTTCGACACCCTGAACTTAACTTATCAATTTCTTGAGTTCTTCAGCTATATTTTTAATGAGCTGGTCCTCCTCCGAGGATTTTGGTACATAGGAAGTAGGCTGAATAGGATGAGGTACGGTCTCCACATATACGGGGTTGTTCTGATGGGTGCCAGGGACTTGGGTATAGTGATGGTTGTTGGTTGAGTTTTGAGGGTCAGGAATGGGTTGTGGTGTGTTTTGGGGAGTGTGGTAAGTGGCGGTTGGTGGGTAGTGGATTGGTTGGTGGTGGTGTTGCGGTGGAGTTGGTATTGGTAAGGGATTAAGATTTTGAGGTAGGGTTGTGTATGGATGCAGTGCGGGAGGGTTTTGTGGGCGTTGGTTTGATGTGTTCTGGGGAGGTTCCGGGTTCTTCGTGTTCTATTGATTGATGTCGAGGACATTCAGGGTGAGTGATAAGTTTGCCAAGTTGCGAACCTGCTCAAGCTCTCCTTGTAGCTCCAGTAACTTTTGTTCCAATCTCAAGACTAGATCATTTGGTGCCGGAGTGCTCCGACCGTCTGAAGTTTCTGTATTCTCAACATTCTCCTTTCGGATACCACCTAAGACGTCCATTTTTGCTTTTCCTTTGCCTTTTGTATTTCTTGGAAAAGGAGGAGGTGGAGGGTCTCTAGATCAGGTATGTACGCTGATGATGCCAGTATGAGTGAACCAACCTAAGGAGATGGGAATAACCAAAAATAAGGAAAAACAAAAAAGGTAAGAAGTTAGTGAGGGTTTTGAAGTGTTGTAGTATTTAAACATGTATTGCACGAATGTAATTTCGCGTCCTAATTTGGGAGCCTCGTTGTGCCTGAGGTAGGCCTAGCGACAAATAGATTTGGAGAACTTTAGATGCCGACAAATGCCTCATTTCATAATATGAAAAATAGATGAATCCCAAAACGACATTGAAATAAAATAAGTCACTACTGGCACTTGGCCTTATTACATTTTAGGAAAGCAAATAAATCTAGCCTATTTGGTCCCAGAAGGACCTTCCCCAGATTCGATCTTCCTGACTCCATCGTATAGGTCCTCCAGCTCGCGCAGACCCAGCAGCAAGTAGGCTCTGGCCAGATGTCCTCCTTCAGCTCTTTCAGCGTTCTGGCAATCCTCAATCCTCTTTATGACTTTACCTTCCTGCTCCACTATTCCTCACTCCAGATATTCCAGCTTCCTGTTGGAAGTGACTGCCATTTCTTTTCATTCTTCGATCAACCTCGCATTCCTCTCATGTATTTCCCGGTGCTCATTCTCAGAGTCGTGGACCCTCTTGTGTAGCCTGTTGTATTTGAGTTGAGCTTCAGCTTCCTCGTCTATGATTCTATTCCCTCGGCCAGCTCCCGACATCACCATTCCTTTTAGATTGTCTTCTAACCACGCCGGGTAGAGCAGTCCGCACCCTGCGTGATACCTGTCGGGCTTAATGGTGTTCTTTTCCACACTGATTTTGCAGTGCCATATGTGATGAGCTTTGCACTTGTAAGGAACGTCGTCGTCTTGAAAGTCTGCTCTGAAATGACTCATCTTGGAAACCCTTGGCACAACCTGTTTCCTGCCTGCTTGCCTCAAAACTCGGATAGGGACATAGGGGTAGATCCCTCTCAACCCAATCAGCACCCAATGTGGAGCATCCATGGATCTGATGATAAATTCGTCTATCGGATACCATTCAAACATCCATTGCACTTGCTCCTCGGTCAGATTGTCGAAGAATTCCACCCACTCTGGCACTTTTCGGCTGAGCGAAACTGTCTGGAATGTAGGTCATCCGCTTAGGTGATGGAGGGCAATATAATCATTCCAAGCCGTTCGCGGAAGTTCCTGGCGATACTGCCCCTTTTGAAGATGTTCTAATAACCACAACTGCAGCAACAGGTTACAACCCTCGAAACGCTTGACCCCTCTTTGACAGCGTTCCAGAGCCCTGTAGATGTCGGCTATGATCATGGGGACTATGTTGTTTCTCCGTTGATTCCTTCCGGTAAAGTCTTGGTGACCATGGCTATCCTAGTGTGGATTCTTTCCCTTTTCATTGGGAAGACTATCAAGCCCATGAAGCATACAATGAACACGAACACTGTGCGGTGGATATGGCCCAAGAAAGTGAGAGAGAGATTTTGTCATGGTAAGTATGGAAGGACTTGCTATGGCCATACCTCTCAAACAGATATTCGAAGGGTATTTAAGATTCCTTCAGGCATCCCAAGTCAGCATTTTCTTCTACCCTATCATCTTTAAAAACCCTTTACTAGTACGGTTCTCCGGCACCAATAACCCGGGGCTATCCCAAGTCAATCCCGCAAGCCCTCCAATTTCTTCTAGGAGTGGTGTCATTTCTATGTCGCCAAAACGGAACACAACCCTTTCACTATCCTAGAACAAAGTGGCAGCCTCAATTATCCTATTGTTTGGCTCAATATTTAGTAGAGAAGGTAGATTGCCCAAGTACTTTCTTACGTGTTTCTTGTCACTCAAGGAAAGGTCCTCCCACCAATCTAGTAGCAATGGTGGGATGTTGCTAACCATACTGAATCTGGGGACCTCGTGCCTCATTTTTCTGCAAAACAAAAGGGTTAGTCCCTTATCCCCCACCAGACTCGACTATTTATACATTCATGATTAGCATATTGGCATTTAGTTCTCCCAATTAATGCACATAACGTGGTTGTGTCCATTGGGATTGCGAAAACCTCGGTGGACTTTTTGATAAGGCTTGTCTTAAAGGATTATTGTGTGGACAACATATTAAACTGGCGAGGTTTGACCATGATTTATGCACAATTACAATCAGAGTAAGGCTACTATGGGGTCTAGACTGGTACCCTCAAGCGGACAACATGAGGGGGAAAGGCACGGAACCGTCGACTGCACCGTTGATCGACTAGTTTTACTACAAATAAGCCTTTCTGAATTTAACGGTAATAAATTGGAATAGCGCAACAAGTCATCAAGCGTTGCTATAGGATTTTGATACGCACGAGTGGAATATGATGTGGAATAAATGCAATAATAACAGCATGTTATCAAGTATTTGCACGTAAGGAAATAATAAATGCAGTATTTAAATAATTGAAAGACGGTTACAGAAGCAGAAAACAAAGAGACATGTCAGTTTCAGGGAAATAAAGAAATCATGAATGCTCATAAAATAAACAGTTAGATTCAAATAAGGGAAAGGGTATGTGGGATAGAGCATGCATAGACTATTTCACGGAAAAATAAGTTCATTGTGGTAAGAGCCTAAATATCCCCAGCAAAGTAGTCATGCTGTCGCGCCCCCTTTTTTTCTCCGTGCGGAGAAAGGTCCGGGTTTCAACATTTCGTGGGGAATCGACTCGTTTCCTTTTGGGAATTGGGTATTTGAAGAGTCGCCGCCTAACGAATATGGTGCGTTAGGGCACCTTGAGCAATTAACTCATGGACTAGTTCTACATTACCAGAGATTTAGGGTAAGGGCTCGAAATAACCTTGAGGGGAAGGTGTTAGGCACCCCTCGCGGTCCACAACGATGGGTCCCGGGCGAACTTATATTCATGTGAATTAGTCAAATAAAATGACAAACGGTTTTACCGCGTACTTGCAAGTAAAGGCATGTTTTGACATTCAAGTAATGAAACAAGGAAAAGGGTTTGAACAGGTTGCACATATATAAAGAAAAGTAAATTCATTTAAACAACGGGAGTTAGGAATGGGGGTCCTAAGTTGGTTAGCCTACATGATCACCCCACACAATGCCCGATAATCACTCCTCAATGAGGGGCTACATGTGGCATTAGCGCATAGTCATCATATCCTTTCTACCCAATTCCCTTCCCTTGGTCATAGCCTAAATTGTCCTAATAACCTTGATAGATGTCCTATGCGTGCACTACCCGTCCCTTCCTCGTGGTCCCGGAGGTATTTAGGACCTCTAGTTTTAGGTAGCTCTGGACCACCCTAAGGTTTTTAAAGGAGAAAAATCTAGACGTCAATCAAAAACAAATAGGACTGCACTTAAGGAGGAACAAATAAAGTCTCACATTTTTAACTCCGCAAGCAGGACAAATAAATGCACGTCTCAAACAATTATTTCAGGAATTCTAAGAGAAAACCCCAGAACATGACATCTTAGGTGAGCAAAGAGTATACAATACGGAGTTGAGGCTAAAGTGTCAAAGAACTGAATCCTACTGATTTTAGACCTATCAAATATGAGCAGTCTCAAAGCGGAGTTTTATAGCTGCATGATTTTAATCGCCCTACAGGCTTGCCTAAGCGCATAATAGTGATGTCCTAAGAGCATGATATCTACATTGATTAGGA